>NC_133648.1:288817273-289090491 GCF_009905375.1 Apium graveolens | reverse complement strand
GTACTTAACTGTTGATCAGTACTTATACTGGAAGTCAGGACTTAAGGATATCAGTACTTATATTATCAGGAGATAATCATCAGAAGATAGATATCAGAACTTAAGTGCTGAAGGACAATCAGATAAGGACAGTAGTTGATTAAAGGAAAGAAGATCGAGATAAACATAAGAAGAGATATGCATGAAGAAGGAATTCCGTGAAGAATGGAATACTTGGAAGAAAAGATATCTGATTGATATATTTTAGGAAGCAGAATTATATTCCATATCAATTAGCGATTATCTTGTAACTGTGTAGTATATAAACACAGACATAGGGTTTACACTATAAGTGTTATCATTATTAGAAAAGATTATTCATTGTAACCCTTGCAGCTCTCGTGATATTTGTTCATCACTGAGAGGTAACAGTTCCATACTGTAACAGAGTTTATTGTTTCAATAAAGTTTGTTTTCTGTTACTTAAGTTCTTAAGTTCGATTTGAGTGTACTATACACTGTATTCACCCCTCTACAGTGTGTGTGTGACCTAACAATTGGTATCAGAGCCTATCTGTTAACATACATACAGTTAAAGATCCAAACACAATCATGTCGGACACAGAAACTCCAACTAAGCCTACCACAACTGAGGAACCACCAAAGACACAAATTCAGAGTCGGTATGAGACCATCAGAGTCCCCATACTGAGACCATCTGAATATCCATATGGAAGGTAAGGATAACCATGTTCCTGGAAGCAACATATCCAGAATTCCTTGACAGAATCAAGGAAGGTCCTCACAAACCAACCAAACTCGCTGTTACAGTTGCAGGTGAAGCAGCAAAGACCGTACCAAAGGAGAAGAGTGATTATACTGCTGAGGACATAGCATCAATTGCTAAGGATGCTAAGGTACGACACTTACTGCATAGTGCCATTGATAATGTAATGTCAAACAGGGTAATCAACTGCAAGACTGCTAAGGAGATATGGAATGCTCTGGAAACAAGGTGTCAGGGAACTGACACAATTAAGAAGAACAGGAAGACAATACTCACTCAAGAGTATGAACACTTTGACTCAAAGACTAACGAGTCATTGAATGATTTATATGATAGATTTGTCAAACTTTTGAATGATTTGTCATTGGTTGATAAAGAGTATGATCTTGAAGATTCAAACCTTAAGTTCCTGTTAGCTCTTCCTGAATGCTGGGATTTGAAGGCAACGACAATAAGAGACAACTACAATCTTGATGAAACAACTCTTGACGAAATCTATGGAATGCTCAAGACTCATGAGCTGGAGATGGAACAAAGAAGCAAGAGGAAAGGAGGAAAGTCAAGGACAGTTGCTCTTAAGGCTGAAGAAGAATTCCCCAAAGCAGCTTCCTCAAAGAAAGACAAGGGTAAAGCTCTTTTCATAAAGTCTGATACTGAGTCATCAAGTTCTGAGAGTGATGATGACTCAGATTCTGAAAGCTTGCCTGAGACTGATGCTGATGAGGAGATGATGAAGCTGTGTGCTCTTATGGTGAAAGGAATCACAAAGATTGCATACAGGAAGTTCAGGAAGGGAAAAAAGTTTTCCAGGAAAACCATAAGTTCTGATAAGAAGAATTTCAGAAGATCTGAAGGCAGAGGAGGAAAGTCTGACAGAGGAGATTACACCAATGTTAAATGCTATAACTGTGGTGAGAAAGGCCACATATCTCCTGACTGCAAGAAGGTAAAGGGTGACAAAGGCAAGGCTCTTGTCACAAAGCAGAAAAGCTGGACAGACACCTCAGACTCTGAAAGTGAGGAGAACTATGCATTGATGGCAAATGCTGATAAAGAAAGTGCTGAGAGCAATTCTGAAGCTGCTGAAACAAAGGTACCTCAGACTACTTATGCTTTTCATACTGATGATATTAATGAGTTGAGAAGATATCTTAAAACCATGTTTGTTAGCTATAGAGATCAAACTTTAACATGTGAAAGATTAACTTCTGAAAATCTTGTATTTAAGAAAAGGAATGATTTCTTAGAAAAAGAGTTAGTCATGTTCCATCAAACTCAGAAGGATAGAGATGATGCTTTTTATGTTAGGAATGAAGTGCTAAAATTAAATGAATCTCTAAAAACTGAGTTAGAAAAGGAAAGAGAGATTATCAGGACTTGGACTAACTCTGGCAAAACAACTCAAAATTTGCTAAGTAGTGGAAACTGGAAAGAGGGCTTAGGTTATGGAGAAGATAAGAATGATAAAGGAACTGAAGAAATTAAGCCTGTTGTTAAGCAAAAGCCAAAGTTTAAACCTGTTAAGTTTGTAACTGTAAAGTCTGAAAATGAGAAATCAGAAGTTAAAGAGGAATTAACTTCTGACAAACTAAAACAGGAAAAGACAGCTGAAGTGAACATAGGCTTAATGACAAAGAAGCAGCTTAAGCATAAGCTGAAAGATGTCAATAATGCAAACAAGGTAAAATCACCTAGGAAAAATAGGAATGGAAAGGAAGGTGTGAATAAAAGCAATGATTATAAACCTGTTCCTGATGCTCCTAGGAAAACATGTCATAACTGTGGAAGTTCTAACCATCTGGCTTCTTTTTGCAGGAAGAATAAGAATATTAACTCCTTACCTTCAAAATCAGGAGTTAAGAGTCAGTCTGTTAGATACAAACCACAAAATCCTTGTTTTCATTGTGGTAGTTTATGGCATTCCATTTATACTTGTAAGGAATATCATAGTTTGTACTATGATTATTATCAAATAAAACCTTTTTTGAAGAAAGTTTCCATTGTTCCTTCTAGTGTAAATTCTGATTCAAAGTCTGATAGAGTAAGTTCTGATAAGAAAAATGTTAACATAAACTCCGATGTTAAATCCGCTGCAAATGTTAACAAACTTAATAAGGCCAAAGGATCCAAGCAAGTCTGGGTCCTTAAAACTAATAATTAGTGGTCTTTGTGATTGCAGGGCAACAGGAAAAATATTCTAGTTCTGGAAGTGGATGTTCAGGACATATGACTGGAAATAAGGCCCTGCTATCAGACTTTGTGGAGAAAGCTGGCCCAAGTGTTTCTTATGGAGATGGCAACATTGGAAAAACATTGGGATATGGCAATATCAATCTTGGAAATGTCATAATTAAACAAGTAGCTCTGGTCTCAGGACTTAAACACAACCTACTGAGTATAAGTCAAATCTGTGACAGAGGTTATCATGTTGATTTCTTTGAAGAACACTGTGAAATTGTGAGTAAATCTAAAGGCAAAGTTGTTCTGAAAGGATATAGACGTGGTAACATTTATGAAGCTAAGCTTTCAACAAGTACTGATGGTTCTGCAATTTGTCTGTTAAGTAGAGCATCAATTGAAGAAAGCTGGATTTGGCATAAGAAACTCTCTCATTTAAATTTCAACAATATAAATGAACTGGTCAAGAAAGATCTTGTGAGAGGATTGCTCATCTTATACATGTTGATCTATTTGGTCCAGTAAATGTCATGTCTATTGCAAAGAAGAAGTATGCGTTGGTCATAGTGGATGAGTTCACCAGATACACATGGGTGTATTACTTGCACACAAAAAGTGAAATTGCATCTATCTTGATTGATCATGTCAAACAGCTGGATAAAATGGTCAAAGATTCTGTGAAAATTTTAAGGAGTGATAATGGCACTGAGTTCAAGAATTTGATAATGGAAGAGTTCTGCAAAAGCCATGGAATAAAGCAGGAATTTTCTGCTCCTGGAACTCCACAGCAAAATGGAGTTGTTGAAAGGAAGAATAGAACTCTCATTGAAGCTGCACGTACAATGCTTGAAGAAGCAAAGCTTCCAACCTATTTCTGGGCTGAAGCTGTGCAGACTGCTTATTTTACTCAAAATGCAACACTCATTAACAAGCATGGAAAAACACCATATGAGATGGTGAAGAAAAAGAAGCCAAATCTGAAATATTTTCATGTATTTGGATGCAAGTGTTTTGTTCTCAAGACTCATCCTGAACAGCTATCAAAGTTTGATCTAAAAGCTGATGAAGGAATCTTTGTTGGATATCCACTTTCCACAAAAGCCTTCAGAGTCTATAATTTAAGAACAAAAGTGGTCATGGAATCTATCAATGTCTCTTTTGATGACAAGAAGATCACTGGTCTTAAAGATTTCATTGACCATGATCAGCTGAGATTTGAAAATGAAGACTCATATTCTGATACTGAAAATCCTGACAGTCTAAGTCCTGATACTGCAAACTCTGACGGATTAAACTCTGATGTTATTGAAACTGTGGTGACTACGTTAAAGGAAGATGCACCTATGCAGGGGGAGCATACTCAAGATCCTACCACATCTCAAGAAACATCAGAACATGCATCTGGTTCTTCAAGTTCTGATTCGTCAAGTTCTGATAAGCCAAGTTCTGATAGTGCTGAAAATCTAAATACTGAAGAATCCAACTCAGAGAGCATAGTTTCAGGGGGAGCATCAGAAAATGAAAATGAAGATAGCATGGATCATGGGGGAGCATCCAGTTCTAGAGAAAACCTTCCATCTGCAAGGAAGTGAACAAAATCACATACACCTGATTTGATAATTGGAAATCCTGATGCAGGTGTCAGAACTAGAACAGGTACTTCAAATGAGTGTCTTTACAATTCTTTTCTCTCTCAGACTGAGCCAAAGAAAGTGGAAGAAGCTCTTCAAGATGCTGATTGGGTGCAAGCAATGCAGGAAGAGTTGAATGAATTTGAAAGAAATAAAGTCTGGACTCTAGTGCCAAGACCAAAGAATAGATCTGTTGTTGGTACAAAGTGGGTATTCAGAAACAAAACTGACAGTGATGGCATAATTACAAGGAATAAGGCAAGGCTGGTTGCAAAAGGATATTCTCAACAGGAGGGAATTGATTATGATGAAACATTTGCACCAGTTGCTAGGTTAGAAGCCATAAGGATATTTTTGGCTTATGCTGCTCACGAAAAGTTTACTGTCTTTCAAATGGATGTGAAAAGTGCTTTTCTCAATGGAGAATTGGAGGAAGAGGTATATGTCGAACAACCTCCAGGTTTTGTAGATACCAAACATCCAGATTGTGTCTACAGGCTTGATAAAGCACTTTATGGACTTAAGCAAGCTCCCTAGAGCATGGTATGAGACTTTAGCTCAGTTTCTTCTGGAAAGTGGATTCAACAGAGGGACAATAGACAAAACACTGTTCTACCTCACCATGGAAAGGACTTACTTCTGGTCCAGATTTATGTTGATGATATCATTTTTGGATCTATAAATGACAAACTTGCAAGAAGTTTGCCAAACTAATGCAGTCAAGATATCAGATGAGTATGATGGGGGAACTTAGCTATTTTCTGGGCCTTCAAGTCAAGCAGAATGAGGAAGGCACTTTTATTTTTCAAACCAAGTACACCAGAAACTTGCTAAAGAAATTTGGAATGCAAGATTGTTCAAGTGCATCCACTCCAATGGCCACTGCGAAAAAACTGGATAAGGATACCGGTAAATCAGTAGATATTACTGACTACAGAGGTATGATTGGCTCTCTACTCTATCTAACTGCTAGTAGACCTGATATCATGTATGCTACCTATCTTTGTGCAAGATTTCAAGCAGATCCAAGAGAACCTCACTTAACAGCTGTAAAAAGAATCTTTAAGTATCTTAAAGGAACAGCTGCTCTGGGATTATGGTATCCTAAAATTAACAGGAAAAGCACAAGTGGAAGCTGCCAATTTCTTAGAGGCAGATTGGTTTCTTGGTACAGCAAGAAACAAAAGTCAATTTCCACATCAACTGCAGAAGCAGAGTATATTGCTGCAGGAAGCTGTTGTGCACAGATTCTTTGGATGAAGAATCAGTTACTGGATTATGGGTTAACATATTTCAAAATCCTTATTTACTGTGATAATCAAAGTGCTATTGCTATGACAGGTAATCCAGTTCAACACTCAATGACAAAGCACATCAGCATCAGGTACCACTTCATCAGGGAACATGTGGATGAAGGTACAGTGGAATTACATTTTGTTCCCACAGATCAACAATTGGCAGATATCTTCACAAAACCATTATGTGAAGCTACTTTTACAAGATTGATAAATGAACTTGGAATGGTTTCAGGTTCTTTCTCTAAATCTGCTTAGACTTGTTCTGTGTTATCAGACTTTATGCTCAGTATTTATAGAATTAATCTCATTGTATATTCTGTGCTTAATTGATAAATGTCTTTAAGTACTGACTGTTGTCTGATATATGTTTCTAAACTCTGATAAGTGATATGTTTGTTCTAGTACCTATTCAATCCTATGAGGATAACTGTGCTAGATAACTGACCTAGTAGTCTTCAATAAACAAATGCTTCCATGTAAGAAGTAATTATTTCGGTGGAAATCTTATGACACTAGCAAATTCTGATAATTGAGCTTAGTTAAGTTTACTTTCTATATCTTATTACTAAGCCACAAATTAGAATAATGCTACTCATCTGTTAAGTTCTGATACTAGTAAAACTGCTGAATGTACTAAGTGCTGATAAACCTCTCTTATCAAAAGAAAAAGCAAAAAGATCAAAGAATAAAATCAGGTACTCCTTTGAGATCTAGAGTAAAAATGTGGAAGGGACGACCCAAGTGCATTGCTGGTATTAAGTAAATATGCATTAGAAAAGCAAAATATTTTCTTGGTGACTTTTCACACTCTATGATTACTGGAGAAATACTCTGAAAATAGCATAAATTCTGATAAACAGTCGTGACTCACTTACACTGAGAAGCCACTGTAAAATAGAATTGCAAAAGATGCATAAAATTAGCACAAAACAGTTGATATGGACTCAAGCATGAACTCATTCATCAGTAGGTTTCAGGACAATGACAGATCTTTAGCAAAATTTTAGTTATGCCTTATTTCTAAGATGTACTGAAGTGAATCAGACTTTACTCTTTGTCTATTTTTAGCTTAATGCACACACTAATCACTCCATCTGAATGATGAAAATTTCTGTGGTGGTCTATGTTATTTTAGATAAACAGTCATAGTGTCATTATTGCACAAATTCTGAGGACAAGTTCTAAGTTACACGTTCTGATGATTAAGTTCTGACGTCCATAACTCAGAACTTGTATGAGTATTTACTAAGATGGGCATTCCTTTTTCGAGTTAAGAAATTATGTTCTGATGACTGTTAAGTTCTGGTATAGGTCTAAGTTCTGATTTCTCAGTCTAATCCTTTACTTGGCTTATCTGTGAATAAAATTTGATAACAGTCTCAGTTCGAACTAGAATATGTTGAAGTGGAAGATTAATAGTCACTATGATTAGGATTAATGGTATTCGTACTTGAACAGTCCACTGTTTCTTGTGTCTTGTGCGGTCTAGACCATGATTCCTCTTTCCAATGACTGTTATTCGTTTTCAAAGTCTAGGGAGACGAGGTAGAATTAATTCTACCTGTCAGCATTAAATATCTTTGCGTCTCTTGGCATTCTCTTGCCTATATAAGCAACCACTTCACATCAGTCTTTCCATCACATTCTTCTCACACACTTATCCTCCTTTTTCTGTCAAAAATATAATGGTCCGATACAACATGTTTTTGAACTACCAAACCTTCAATATGGAGCTAAGTTGTACCGAGTGGCAGCAGGAGTGGCATGTAACAGCCATTCCTGAGGAGATCTGGGATTCTGTCCCACAGGAGGTGCTGACTCACCTTCTATTCTTCTATATGGATTACCATCGCCATGTGGAGCGATTGGAGGAGGAAAGGCGGGAAGCTATCTGTCAGCAAGAGCGAATCATACGACTCGCCATCTTGTTCGTCGAAGATAGGAAGAGGAAGATGACTTAATCTTGTCTTCTTCCTGTTCTTCTTCATCCTCAGCTTTGTCAGGCTTCTTAGCTAGGACTAAAGCTGTTGATGTTAGGATTAGGAGCTTAGGGAAAATCTTGTATAAGTATTGATGTAATTTCTATTTCATAAATGTATTTTCTTGATATATTAATGAAAATTGTTTTTACTTCAAGATTTTGTCTCTGAGTTATTTTATCTTGTGTTGATAAATCCTGATTGATATTCTGATGACCATATAACTTTTGTTTTATATTAAGTTCTGATTCATTTTCAGCACTTACATATCTAATTTATCTTGGTCATTTTCATGTGATGTATTTTCAGAATTTCAATGATGCAGTGAAAAATAATTCAATCAGTGCTAACGGTTTAAATTTTGAATTAAAACTGTTTCTCTTGATAAATGGAACGGTTTTTCCTTGAAACTAGGCAACTGGGTAAGTAATGATTCCTGTTTTCTCGAGCCCAGTAACTGTCCGTTATTACTGCATGTCTGACAGGTGTCCAACGGTAACATTTTTGTTAAGAGTATAAGTACAACAGAGAGAAGATTTCTTTAATCTTTTATTTTCTTTATACTTTATCTCTCTCCTTACTTTTACTCTCCTTCTCTTCTTTCTCACGTTGGTTTTTCATACAGATATTATCTCAAACACCTAACAGGCATACTTGAATCTTATTTTTTTTTCACATGGCACCAAAGGATTTAATCATTGATGGAGCTAAGTTTGTTCCAAACAACTATGCTGCAATTCTTGATCATGCTGAAGCTCCATCTGAATTGCATTTTGTGCAAGATCTTCTTGCACACAGTGAGATTGGGTACGCATTAACACAGACTGAAGTCTTTTCGAGTCAACAAGTTCTGACGTTTTGGCGGACTGGGCACTTTGATGATGGTGGTAAACATGGCACTCCCAGTATTGTTTTTGAAGTGGGTGATTCATCTTATGTAGTCACTCCTGGTACAATACGCAAAGCTCTACATCTCCCAGAAAATTGTACTTTTTCAACTCCAGAGGAATCAGCACTTCAGGAGTTAATGGCTGATTTGGGATATGAAAAGAGTTTGGCAAAGTTTGGGCAGTTAAAAAGGGCTAATATCAGAAGAGAATGGAGTTTCTTCTTTGACTGCATCACCAAAGCTTTTGGGAACAAATGTTCGAATTTTGATGCTATCCCAATTCTGAGTCAGCACATAGGGTATGCCATTATTCATCAAACTCATTTTGATTTTGCAACTGGAATAATTGGTTTTATTGGGGATAGGATGACAGAGAATAGAAATATTGTCTATTTTGCTAGATTCTGTCAACTTCTATATACTTTTTGTACTGATGAACCTCAATTAGTCAGTTCCTCAACCCCACCTTTTAGAGTTGCAAAATGATACTTTAATGATCTGGTAAATGCTGATACAAAGAAAAAAGTGGTTAGACCATTACAGATTCCTCAGTCTGTAAAACAGATCCTAGTAAATGCTGATCCTGATACTTATAGATCTGTTTACTTTGATTTCCAACCAACCACAAACACCCAAAACCATCATCCTCAGCACCTACCACTCATTCTACTCAACCTACCCTCAGAACTTATCTCAAATCCTATCTCTCCACTTCACAGACTGCTCAACCTTCTTCTTCAGCACCTACTGTGAAGCCTACATCCTCTAAGCCAAAGAGAACAAAGACTGTTCCTCAAACACCTCAAAAGAGGAGGAGAATTACTTTGAGAGATGAATCAGATTCTGAGGAACAGATTCCTTCTTCAGAACCTGTGGTAAATGAAGCTGAGAAAGCAACTTCTCAGAAGGATTCTGAAATTGGGGGTTCTAGGCTTCTCAAGAGGCTTAGACGAATGATAGTTCCTGAAACTCCCAAGGAATCCAAATCAACAAGGAAGTACAAGAAACAGAGGGCACAAAGGCCAGTTTCAGATGATGAGGAGGAAGCAGCTAAGGAAGGGGATCAGGAATCTCTGATCTCACAAGCCAAGGAATTTGCTCCAGTCACTTCTTCTCCATCAACTCCATCTCAGGAAGCTGTATCTGACAAGGCTAACTCACCATCTGTGTCTCTTGTTGATCCAGGCACAAGTGCTGAAATTGATATTCAGAACCTGGTTGTGCCTGAAATACTTTTCTTAGAAGCTCCAACAGCAAATAATCCTTCCACAACACCTGTTACTGATGCTCTTCAAACTCCATAGTTATCAACAACACCTTCTCTGCATCAAGATGCTGATGATCAGATTTTAGGTGAGCATCAGGATATGGCTGTTGATCAGAACTTAGTATCAGATCAGCAATTAGAGGATGCTGAAGCCTCCATTGCTACTCACACTGTTGTCTTATCAGAAGATACTGATTCTTTAAGTTCTGATGCTGCAAATGTTGGAGATACTGGTGAAGCTGCTCCAACTGTCGATGCTGATGAAGCAGGTCCTTCAGCACATACTCTACCACCGACTCTTCCTAAGTCTGAACTGGTAAAGGAGTTTGTTATCAGGGATGCACCAGTGCCTTGGAGTGAAACTCCTGCAGGTCAGGAGTGGACTAAAGAATGGAACTCAGTTTCATGTGTTCCAAATGCTTTACATCTTGCTGAGCACTTGACTAAAGATGATGAAATGTTAAATTCTGATGATTTTAAAATCCAGCTTAGAGTCACTGCATTGAGTACTAAACATCTACAAGGTCTTCATTCAACTACTCATGCAGAGCTACACAAGATTCAGGAGAACTTTATCAAACAGGAACAAGTTTGGAAAATTGATAAGAAAAAGTTCTTTCAACCTACCATTGACAGGATTGCTTATATTGAGAAAACTCAAGAGAAACAACAAGCTCAGATTGATCAAATTCTGACAAATCAAGGTTTTAAGCAATCGTAACTTACTGAAATCCAGACCTCAGTGGAACTACTTATCTCTCTTTTACTACCTGCTAATGCCAAAAAGGGGGAGAAGGTAATTAAGTCCAAATGCAAAACCAACAAGACACTGCAAGGAAAGGATGATGGAAAAGATGACCAAGGAAACTCTGGAATGGGTAGCGGTCATAGTCAAGGTAGAAGGTTTACATCAAGACAAGCTAGTCACAGAACAAGTTCTGATACTGGGAAAAGAATAAGTTCTGCTGCTGGTAAAAGGATAAGTTCTGATGAACTTCTAGATCTTGATGAGGAAAAGTCAAGACAGTTATTTCTTCAAGAAAATCCAGGAATGGACTTGGAAAGTTTAAAGGAAGAAGAAGCCAGACTTAAATCAGAGAAAGTCACATCTAAATCTGAAGCTTCTGGTAAAAAGTCACTTCCAAAACTTAAAGGCATTGTGATCAAAGAAAGGACACATACTGAAGCAACATTGGCTAGATCACAACCACAGATAGATCCAAGATCCAAGGGTAAAGAAAAGGTTGGTGAACCTATCAAGGGTTATGTACCTCCTGAGGAAGAAGAAATTGCTGATGAAAAAGATGATCTTGCTCTGACTTCAAGAAAAGTTCTTAAAACAACCTCTGACATGGCTCAAGTTTTTCAGAGTCAAGAAATTGTAAGTTCTGATATTCAGAAGAAGCAAGTAACCTCTGACAGAGCTCAAGTTAACTTGATATCAGAAAATAGATCAAAGACACTCCTACCAGGATTCACTAAAGCAAAACAGACTCAATCTTTGAAGACTACTGCAAGTGGTTTTGAAGCAAGAGTAGTTACTGGAAAGGAAGCTAGAGATAAAACTGGATTGGGAAGTGCTGATGAAAGAAGAGTACACAACACTACCAATGATCCAACTTCCTTGAGTGAACCAGGTATTGGAGCAACTCCTGAGAGATTGAATCAACTGGAATCTGTACAGATGGTTTACCATACCTACTTGAAAGAATACATCATGTTGTATTTCATGACAGATGGTAGGGTTTATCATATAAGACAAAATGCCATTCCTTTGAAGTATTTTGAAGAATTGGAGCATGTACTTTTCTTACTTCAAGTGGATGACAGAATAACAGAGACTGTTGCAAACTACTTAAAAGAACAGATTCAGAGACAGAAAAGGCTTTATTCTGTTAAGTCTGACAGCATATATGTTCCAAAGTACAGAGATCACAATGGTGATATTGTTGATATGAAGCCTAATACTGCACAGATCAGAACGTATCTTGGTATTAAGGGACTTGAATTCAATCTTGAGTTTGACAAAGTTTATGTCATAAGACTAGATCAGGAGTTGAGAAAAGCAAAGATTAATGATCTCAGAGCTGCAATCTTTCAAACTGGTGAAGATACTGCAGAGCTTAAAGATGTTAAAAGGAGAATGATTGATGAACTAAGATATGCTGAGAAATGTTTGTTGAAGAACTATCTCAGAACAACTCCTGACATCAGAGAGGTCAGAAAATGAAGAAGCCAAGTCGAAGATCTACAACTGCTTAAATTCTGATATTTATACAGATTGAAGTTGTTATCAGAAGTTGAAATTGGTAAAAACTTTAAGGACTGTAAGTTGTAGTTATCTAGTCTATTTCTCATGCATTTGTACTTAATGTTTTTGACATCATCAAATATCTGTTAAACTTGTATATTTTGTTAATTTACAAGTTGGGGGAGATTGTTAGATATATTTGATAATGTCATGGCTAATATATTTTATGTTTAGTTTTCAGAATCTTACGTGAACAGGATAAATCAGTACTTAACTGTTGATCAGTACTTATACTGGAAGTCAGGACTTAAGGATATCAGTACTTATATTATCAGGAGATAATCATCAGAAGATAGATATCAGAACTTAAGTGCTGAAGGACAATCAGATAAGGACAGTAGCTGATTAAAGGAAAGAAGATCGAGATAAACATAAGAAGAGATATGCATGAAGAAGGAATTCCGTGAAGAATAGAATACTTGGAAGAAAAGATATCTGATTGATATATTTTAGGAAGCAGAATTATATTCCATATCAATTAGCGATTATCTTGTAACTGTGTAGTATATAAACACAGACATAGGGTTTACACTATAAGTGTTATCATTATTAGAAAAGATTATTCATTGTAACCCTTGCAGCTCTCGTGATATTTGTTCATCACTGAGAGGTAACAGTTCCATACTGTAACAGAGTTTATTGTTTCAATAAAGTTTGTTTTCTGTTACTTAAGTTCTTAAAGTTCGATTTGAGTGTACTATACACTGTATTCACCCCCTCTACAGTGTGTGTGTGACCTAACATAGTGTCATCACACAAATGCCTATGAGAACAGACACCCTCCTGAAGGGAGCAAGCATAGTATGTACCAATCTTTGTGGATCCACTAACATCCGATTAGTTATCCTATGATCAGGAACTATTTAAGTCTAGAGTTATCATCTTCTAGATCTCACTATTATAATCTCATTATAATTCTAGAAGCTTTACTCTAAACTATGGAACATCTTATTTAAAATACTTTAAATAGATAAAGCCCATAATAAAAACATAACAAATCTTTTATTAATATCAATGAAATCAAATAGGAATACAAGAAATTTCTTCTCAACTCATCATACATGATTGGATTTAGGACAAACACTTTCACCATGGCCACTGTAACTAAACTTGAATTAAACACTACCAAAAAGTCTGTGGATATTTCAAGTTACAAAGGCATGGTTGGCTCTTAACAGCTAGTAGGCCAGATATAATATTTGCTACATGTCTTTGTGCTAGATTTCAGACTGATTTTAGAGAATCTCATTTAATTTCTATTAAGAGAATTTTCAGATATCTCAAAGGTACACCAAAACTTGGCATTTGGTACCCTAGAGATTCTGGTTTTGATCTAACTGGTTATTTAGATGCAGATTATACAGGTTGTAGAATTGATAGAAAGAGTACTACAGGAACCTGTCAATTTCTAGGAAACAAGCTTGTGTCCTGGTTCAGTAAAAAGCAATATTCAGTTTCTACTTCTACAGCAGAAGCTGAATATATTGATGATGGCAGCTGCTGTGCACAGATTTTGTGGATGAAAAACCAATTGCTAGACTATGGTCTGCAAGTGGAAAGAATTCCTATTTTTTGTGATAACACAAGTGCAATTGTTATTACTGAGAATCCAGTACAGCACTCAAGAACAAAGCACATAGACATCAAGTACCACTTTATAAGGGAACATGTGATGAACGGTACTGTGGAACTACATTTTATTCCAAGTGAAAAATAGCTTGCAAATATATTTACCAAGCCAGTGAATGAATCTACCTTTTTAAGGTTGGTAAGTGAGTTAGGTATGCTTAATTACTCTTGAATCTTTTCTGATATTTTGCATGTTGTAATGCAGCCAGAAATTTAATTGATTTTTCAGTCTTGGATGAAATTTTGGCTAAGTCAAAATTTACATCCCGACGGATGATCATTATCCATCGAGTTTGATCATCCGTCAATATACAATTTGTCAATAAAATCAATTATTTTTATCGAATATTTTATATCTCGACGGATAACTGATTTATCCTCATGCATCGAATTTTCTCATTCTTAGTCGTTGATTTTCTGAACATTATCCACCGAGTAGACTTACAGTTTGTAAGCATAACACGACGGATAAGTGATGGAATTTTTACAGTTAATTTTTAAACGGCTATTTTGGGCAATTTTCATTGGTCACTTAATTTTACTTTATTACTTTTGACAGTTATTTTTGAGATAATATAAAAGCAAAATTCATTTTCACTTATTTTCTTTTATTATTCTCAATTCATCTGCTCTAACTTCTCTCTTTCTCAAAAGTAAATATTCTCTCTCTCTGCAAGTCCGTACTCTCTAACAATGACACCAGTCATCAAAATTATGTCTCAAACTGGTTTTATCTATGAGAAGGACAATTTCACAGCTCTAGTGAACAAGGGGATTCAACAATCTGGCGACTACCACAAAATGATGGATTTTGTGAAGAAAACTGCAAACTCAACTATGCCATGATGGAATCACCCACCATTTACTGTGAGGTTGTTGAAGAAATATGGACAACTGCAGTGTACAAAGCAACCGACAAGACCATCACTTTCACGATTAAAGGTAAGGAATTTTGTGTTAATAGTGATATTGTTAAAGCATGCTTCAAGTTTCCTGATAATACTGTAACTTCTCCACACATAGACACTGACATTGTTAATATGCTTAATTCCATGGGCTATGCACTCTCTACTTCTAAATTAAATGTAATTAGGAGGTTGATTCTTAGGAAGGAATGGAGTTATCTGTGTGATGTAGTTACTAAAGTATTTTCTGGTAAAATTAGCAATTTTGATTCAGTTAATATCTCCATGCTCAATATGCTTTACATGTTAGTAACTGATAAATTCTTCAACTTTAGTGATCTAGTCTTATTTGAGTTAGGGTTTAAGTTAGGGGAGCTTAATAAGAGGGGTAAGAATGTTTATTATGCTAGATTTTCATGATGCTTGCTAACCACCTCTCTGAGGTGGGTTCAAGAATGAAGAATTATTGTAGATTTAAACAGAGCAAACCACCACAAAGAGGTGCCACTCTTGTACTTCCCAGTAATGGAGGCACCTCAGGTTAGTGAGGTAATCTCAACTCTCTCTACTCTTCCAACCTCAACCATTTCTTTGCCTTCTAGTGTAGCAGTGACATATGTGTCAATGACCAGACAAATGCCTACCCAAGCTACCAAATCCAAAGTTTCAAAACCAAAGACAAAGAAAGCCCCCTCTGGTGTCTCTCAAAAGATATCAGTTGTAAAATCCACTAAACACAAAGAGGGGAGTGTGAAGGTGGGAAAGACTGGTGAGGGACAGGGTGAAAATCAAAGAAGCCCTAAGGATAAGGTTGGAGAGGTGAGTGTTTCCCAGCCTAGCCACACTGCAGTTTCTCAACAAACTGCAGTGCTTAATAAGGACATTAGCTCATTATTGGTTTCATCCTCCCAAAAGGATGTTACCATTGAAACAAGCTCTCAGCCAAGAGCACAGGCCAAGAGGGGTAGGGACACAAGTTCACCACAAAGCTACACAAGAAAGAAGAAATCCAAAACCCTTGGGGATCCACAGGGTACACACACGGTGCAAACTGGAGCTAAAGACCCAGTCACTGCACCATCTCAAAGTCAAATTGATGTGGCTTCAACAAATATGGAGTCACAGCCAAAATCTGTACAAATTGAAACACCTCAAACACCAAATTCTCCCACACAATCTTTGGATATTGACATGATTCAAACATCACAACCATATTCTTCATCTTTAACTCTGTTGGAGAAGCCAAAAATCCATGCAAGTGAGCATCATCTTCTAGATGATTTGTTGGCTCACTTGCCATTTCTTTCTGAGACTGTTGAGACATTAGTGCCAAAGTTCTCATCAATCTGCACAGAGTCCACAATAGTCTCCACTCCAAACTTATTTATTTCTACTCACTCGATGGATATTGTTCATCCATCGAGTAGTGATTGTATCCCGACGAATGTGCCTAACAACAGTCATCCGTCGGTTACCCAAATTACTACCCCGATGGATGTTTCTCATCCATCGGGTGTCTCTGCACAACTCCAAAGCTCATCTATAGTCACAAGTGCAGATGACTTAGTAATTGTGCAATCACTATTAGGATTGAGGGAAGGTAGTGACATGAGTGAGAGTCTGGGTTGCTCCCAGGAAAAAGGAGAGAAAAAGAGTGATCCAATGCAGTCCATTTCTTCAGGACTGGCAAAAGTGAGTGTGAGGAGTCCCACCTTAGATGGTGAAAGTGAGGGTGTGAGGGTGGGAATCGAAGGTGAGGCCTTGATGCAAGAAAAGAGAGATCATGAGAGAAATACAGGTATAGGAGTGATAAGGATGGAAACCATTGCAAGTGAGTCAATGAATGTCAATAATACAGAAAGGAAAAGGCTATTTCAGCAAGAATATCAAGCTGTTATAGATTATATTTCCCTAGATGATGAGACATTTACTCACCCTATTATAGCTTACCAAACTCTAGCTGTACAGGGAAATGAGGAGGCTAAAAGAATACTAAACTTGGTGCATACTACATAGTCTTTACAGAGAGCAAAGGATGCAATCACTGCTATGCCTTCTACCATTGGAAGTGATTTTGAACCGGATGAAAATTCTTTTGGGGATGTTGGTGGGGATGATGAGGAAGATAGCATGAGCATAGGGGGAGATGCAGATGTTCCTGCCTGGATGCTAACAAAAGAATGTTCCTACTCACATCTCCAATCAACACTATTTAAGCTAATTCATGACACTGAAACATCCATTCATGCATCTTCTAATGCCAGCACAAAGAAGCTACTTACAGCACACCTTGAAGCACTCCAACTGCATAAAATTCAAGCTCTCCAACACAATCAGAGTGTGGATGAAATCAAGCAAGAAATTTCTGAAGTAAAATAAGATGTCATAGCAAGGTTGGATGCTAGACTTCCTGCAACCACCATGACTGAAATAGTTCAAAAGCTAAGGAAGGTGGCTGATCTCAATAGGAAGGTTGAGGCCATGGACTCAAGATTATCTGATGTAGAGAAGTCAATGGCCAAGATACTTACCAATCAAGAAACTCAGACTACTCTACTCCAACAGTTGGTGGCTGCTCAACTCCCTCCCATACAACTTGATGATAACAAAAAGGGGGAGAAAGGCTTAAGTGAGGGTGTAACGCCCCCAAATCCGGGGTCGGGGATCTGGGTTGTCACGAGTTCCATTTCCCTTAATAACACCCAATCTTAATAATTACTCAACTACTCTGTACTGTGACCCCGCAATAAACACACACACCACACGTTATAGTCTCAGAGATGAACATCCAAAAATAACCATAAGTCATTTTATTCCATAATTATCTGCCAATACACCTTAAAAGGTTTTCTGAATAAATTTACATTTCTTTGCCATTATTACAATTCATAAATATACATAAATCTGGTACATCAAAAGTTGAAAGCCTAGCCTATTGGTAGTTCCTACCTAAGCTACAGCGACATCAACGCCTATAGGAAACTGCGGAATGTTTCCTATCCGCTCGCGAATTGGGAGCTTGGTCCTGTTCATCTTGTCTATCTGATGTTGTGTGATGAAAGAAGAAAGCAAGGGTGAGCAGCAAACCCACCAAAATAATATGTATAATGATTAACAATATATGAGCCTTCTCATAGTACTCATGAAAGTCTTGGTCAAAAGAAATGAACCAAGTTTGACATTTTAATGCGATGAAGTCGCAAAATATTTAGTATATATACATATATACTTTTCAAAATCTTGGAAGTCCTCTTCCATGCATAATATACACAAAGTTCCAGTTTATAACTGTATAAAAATATCGTTGCAAGGTGATCTAATATATCTAACCTTGTCTCAACGTTTTTCTGAAAATCTTTGTCATACATAAGATAATCATTTACTAGATATAAGTTTAAAAGATGAAGTTACAAGATACTCCAATATACTTATATCTTTTTCCAAATACTACTTGAACTACCACCGTTCAAGTTATAATTAATTTCAAAAGTTCATCACGCTGATGAGACTACAAGATAAGACTTGAATAGATTCAATCTCTGAAATATTTTGAAGGAAATGAAGTTATGATATACTTCATTAAGTCCCGATATATATATACACCTATATATATACATACGTTTCCTGAAAACCTCTGTCATGTAAAGTATGAACAGAATTGCAATATCCAATAAATTTGGAAAGGAAAGAATTTTGGCATAAACCTGATATCTTGCTGATCAGGCAAAGATACCAATAAGTAACCTTTTCTACTAGTAGATGGACGAATTCCCCACTGGTCATCACCCTGGTCTCAATAGGACCTTATGCTGGACTGCCACTCAGCCACTTATGCATTTGATGGACTCCCACTGAGCCACTTACACTATCATGGACGCCCACTGAGCCCATGTTGCTTATGCCGACTCAATAGATGGACTTACTTCCCGAACATTGGGTAAGTAATCAATTCATTTACCAAAACTGCAACCTTGTTGCGAATATAAAATACACCACAGAGCCGGATCCCTCAGGTTTTGAGCGAGTATTTAAATCCCCTTAAAAAGGAAGATCTTAAATATAAAAATGAGTTTTGGGATCCGCTCTAACTTTTAAAAATCATTTTGAAGACTCGAAAACACTTTAAAGAGTGTTTGGAGTAAAGCTGATTTAATGAAGTAAATCAGTCCCCAATATATTTAGAAAATGTCTGAATATTATTATTTAAATAATATTCCCATAAAGAATAATCTTTATAAAAATAATTGAAGTAGAAGTATTAAAACTTATACTTGAAACGAGTATTAAATAACCAAAGATATACTTATACGAAAGTACTATCTTTATTTGAATAATCAAAAATAAGTTTGATTATCGACACCTTATTCTTTAATACAATAAAGAATATTATTAAGTAATAAGCGGAGTCATAATACCTCGAATGAATACTATAAATAATATTCATAAAATAAAGGAGTCATACATCCTCAAATGAATATTCAAGTAATATTCAATAATAATATAAACTGAGTCATAAGCCCTCGAATAAATATTGAAATAATATTCAAATAATAAACCAAACTGAGTCATAAGCCCTCGAATGAATACTCAAATTAATATTCAATTAAATAAAATAAAGGTATCGAATAAACCTTATTCGATCAATAGTTTTAAAAACTATATCCATATATATATAAATATATATATATATAATATACTCGGGAACATCGACTCCCGGTTTAGAAATATGTTCACCTTTTATCCCCTATACTAAGGCTATACGCAACTACTTGCTTATTTCTAGCATAGGTATTATGCAACTATAAGCATTGAAATCAACTGATAGATAACCAGATTACGAAACAGACATGCATATATACCATATCAGCATGCTCCAATATATCGCAAAATTTGCTAATAACAATCATGCACTATCACAAGATAATGCATATACATATATTTACATCACAACAACAGTATATCGGGTAGAAAACTTGCCTGAGCGACTGGGGGTTTCGAATGGCTCGGGACGAGTCTGGTAACCTATAAACAACAAGTAAGTTGGAATTAAACCAAAGTCATTTGTAAATCTATACTTTAACTAACTTAGACTCTAACGCTTGTTTTGCGCTTACTGATTTTCTTAAGTCACTTGAGTACCCTCGACTCCACCACTTTTAATAAATTAACCATTACGAGTTTTAAGGCGATTCCCTCGCGAGTGTCTTACCAACTGCCTAACACACTTACCATAAATGTTTCTTACCCCAATTAGTCATTTAAGGTCCTTAACCAAGGTTTCAAAGTAAGGCGAGGGGAAAAGTTTCGTTCGCGAAACGCCGTTACTTGAAACGGTCGTTTCTCCTAAACCGTGCATCGGAATCGAACGAACTACATATCAAAACGAAGCTCGTAACATGAGCTATCTAAACATGGCAATGGTCATAATCTAGCAGGGGGTTCTCGGGTCCTAATGTTATGCACAAAAACAGTCTAAAGAAAATCGGACGTTACGACGGCTATGTTTACGCGATTTCCCAAATTTAAACCAATTCAAACAACCACAATTTCAACTCCAATTCACAACCCAATCAAAACTCCATCTAAACTACATTACAACAGCCCCAAATCAACTCAATATTACCAATTTATTCATCTAAACCAAGTCAAAAAATGTGACCAAGAACTTCAAATCTAACAAGCATCACTCCTAACTCCAAAATCAACAAAACCACTTACTAAACAAAGCTCTATCATGAGTACACACTCATTACACTAACCCATCATCTAACATTATGAAATCCAAACCAACAAAACTTAATACTAAGGGTTTGAGAAGTTATACCTTCCTTGGAGAGTGGAGAATCACTTAGGAAGCCTTAAATAACCACTAACTATCTCTACTAAGCTTGGATCTTGAAGAAACCTAAGAAAACACAAAGTTAGTTTCTTGAAAACACTATTCACCAAGAACTTTGATGAATTAATTTGCTATGTTAAACATGGAATCTTGAGCTTAAACTTATGGCTCATCTTAGTTATGAATTATGGAAGCTAAAGAAATAAACCTCTTGATTTTTGAAGGTGTGTAGCTAGGGTTTTGAAATTCTCATCCTTGCATTTCTTCAAAAAGCCGAGAGCAAGATGAAGAAGAAAGAGAGATTTTTGTGTTTTGCCTTGTTTTGCTTTTGGTTGGTTGATTTTTGTGTTGTTTTAGGTTAATTACTTAATTAACCTTGATTTTGTGTCGTTAATAACCATCCACATCTCCTTCCTCCTTATGTCATGCCTATGTCATGCTGTGATGTCATCTTTCCCTCCTTGTCCCCTTCTCATTGGTTGGGTGACATCACTCTCTCTAATCCCTTTGATTAACTTCCTAATTGTTTGCCTAATGACCGCTGATCTGTTATATGGTTCGCTTAACTTTCATTTTCGTTTATCGTTTGAGGGATCATACCCGGGATCTTATTACTTGGGTTCCCTTAACCTTTCTCAATATATTATATTCCTTTTTATGATCCTCTCTTATAATCCTTTAATTTAAATCCTTCGTATCCTGTTACCTTATATTCAATTCTTTTCGTATCTAGTGGATTTCCGGGAAAAATCAAAGTGTTCGGAATTGGATTCTGACGATCTTTACATACACTTATATACCATATAGAGTACTAATAAAATCTCAGAATATCCATATCAGAACCCCTACATAGTGTGGCATGAAAAGTTTTCTCATTCAGCAAAAACACTATTCATAAGGGTTTCAAAAATTTCCAAAAATTGGGGTTATTACAGTCTCCCCTCCTTAAAAGGATTCCGTCCCGGAATCAGATAGAAAATGAATAGGGATACCCTCTTAGCATTGCACTTTCTAACTCTCAAGTAAATTTTCCCACATTATGGTCCTACCACCAAACTCTTCCTAGTTTGATAATCCTTCTCCTAAGCACTTGTTCCTTTTCACTCTATAACCCTTCCTGGTCACTTCATATAGGTTACGTCGGGTTGCATGTCTATGCGCTCATATGCCCCTATTTATCTGTCATCTGAATTACACTTTCTTAACATTGATACGTGAGACACGTTACGACCTACTACATGTTCGGGGTTAGGGCTAGCTCATATGCTATCCTCCCAATACGTCTTAATATATCCAAGGGTCCAACAATTCGTGGACTTAGCTTTCCTTTCTTTCCGAATCTCATCAACCCTTTTCCCAAGGGATACCTATAACATTACTAGGTCCCCTATTTCCCATTCCTTGTCCTTTCGTGTTAAATCAACATACTTCATGTTCCCATCTTGGGCTACTACCAGCCATCCTCTGATTAGATTTATCATATCCTTGGTCCTTTGGACTACTGCGGGTCCGAGCATCTTGCGCTCTACATCTTCATCCTAACATAAGGGAGATCGACATTGTCTTCCCTCAAGGATCTCATAAGGCGACATCTCAATAATGACATATGATCTATTGTCGTAAGATAACTTAATCCGCGTTAAGTGATCATTCCAAATTCTTTCAAGTCTATTGCACAGACTCTCATTATAGCTTTTAGCATTAGAGCTTTTGCTTCTCAATACCCATTCTTTTCCAGTTCGTAATCGCTATTACCTTCCGTTCCTAATATTATACTGGTTATACCTTTGGCTCGTTAGCGTTCTATAACCTTTTAATAACCACGTCAACCTTAGTATCACGAATGTGTTTCCATTCCGAATACCACCAAAACTTTATTACTCCTTTTTCAGCTGTTTCTATTTTCGAAAGCTTAATCCTTCATATAGAAGTAAAGGAATTTGTTGAGAGATCACTATGATCATGAACACTTGTTATATCGCATAGTTAGTACAGAAGGTGGCCTGCCTTTAGTACTTGACAAGCAATTAAACAATAGATGGTATCCTACTAGGCTTCTATCACACAGATAGATAGTCATTCGGCAATACCTCCCCTTTCTGGAAGGGTTGTTCTTCTCAGCTTACATGAAATGAAATGAAGAGAAAAGAACGAATTGAAGAGAATTGTATATATGAAAAAAAATATACTGCCACAAAATATCTGGCTTGGAACCTACCTCTGAACTGTAGAGGTTTGTCATAGGAGAACAAATCATATACGTATATAAATCAACATTAAGCATTATAGCATCGTATTTCCCATGCCTAAATATTTTCGCTATCCCGTCCATCATTCTATGGACCCACACTCTTCCTCGAGCTTATACACAATCACCTTTGAAACTCCCTCGACATCGAAAATCGAATCTGGGATCTCATTCTATACATCATCGTTACTAGAATTCTATGCTTGCACCGCAACCTTCCTCGTATAATAATACGACTCTCTATTGATAAGAAAGAATAATTATTTACTAGGTAGATACTCTACTTAATTAGTCTATCAATGATAACTTATACACTACCACGACCCGATTAGTGGTACTCAATCTCAACACCCATTCCAATACAACTCTCACGGTTGTAATCAGCTCAATACTCGCAGAATCATTGCTGCCTTACTATGGTCCACCACTGACCTACTGTAGTCATTTATTTTCCATGAAGTCTTAATATCTAACCATACGGAGTCCATACATGTCGTATCAAATCCTTCTAAGGAGGTAACATAATAACCATTCATGATTCATGGAGTACACTCCTGATTCTGACATACATACATGACATGAAGCAGATAAAATTGCAGAAGAGTTTTGCTCAAAGCAACGATAGCAGGTTAATACCATTCTTAATCATATGCCTTCAATAGAAGACTTAACTCAAAGGTTTGTTTAGTCCTTTTTGAAATATGGTCCTGGCTTATCTCAAGATAGGACCTTCTAAGATAGATAGCCCGTTCATGGCGATTACACGAATTAAACCTTTACCAACTACTATTACGGTTGGGTATTGCACAGTCATCAGAAGGAATGTCAATCTTCCAAACCATAATACAACCTTCACAGCTTTAACCATCATCACTGTATTCTTTGGCACAAGCGCCTACAATTATCCTTTTACCGTTAAAGTGTCGGCCACCTCTTTGGCCTTTCCTGATAGTAATAGTTCCTTATATTCAATTTCTTTTAACCACCTTCAACTAAATTTTCTACCTCATTTCCATCACAGCTGATGTGAAGATGTTTTCATTAAAATCTAATGAGTAAAAAAAAATCACCATTTTTCCATAAGTTATTGCCTCAGTCTTTAGAGGTTAATCACTGTCGCGACTGACTCTCGATCATACTTAGAACATCTTTTGTCTTAGGTCCTAATTGCCCTCAACAATTTCGACCTTTACTGGTTCGATCCATACTTTCTCGTGGTTTAATACGTGCCCCACTTGGCATCATTATAATTACGTCATATTCCTTTTATCAATATTTTTATTCTTGAGAAATTTGAATATTACCTATCTCCACGCAAAACCTCTAAGGTTATCTTTCAATAGTTCCTCCTGTATTCCCTAGATACAGGGCATATCGAAATACCATTTACTATTACTAGAACCATTGTCTATATACTTCTGAAAAATTTCTCCACTGATTCTTAAAGGTTGTTATTACCTTAATCCTTTCCAATTCATCCTGTCAAAACTCATACTATCCCTATTAAGGGTGAAATGCCAACCTTTATGCATTCCCCTAGGATTCATTTTAAGTTACCGATGTTCTATTCTTAATTCCACCTTTAAAAGGTACCTGCATCCTTCCATGGATAAATCAAGTCATATATCCCTGATAAGGGTGTCTTATTCAATCATTCCCACCTCGATAGTATATGCCTAATTTCACAATAACATCTGTATACAAAATGAGGTTAATCAAAATGGCCTCCAAAAGATAACAACGGTTATCCGCTTTTCTTGCCTAATCTGGTAACGATAACAAGGATGTTCTGGAAGATATTGGTCGTGTTCAACATGAACTTCTTCTTAATAATTCCTTATTTACTTTTGTTGTTTATCTCAACAGTCACCTCAATGTTGGGATATCTTTCATATCTGGCGTCTCCCTTTCTGGGTATCATGCCACCGGTCTTACACTTCACCTTCTTGAAGGTCACTTCCTTCATCCAATTTTCTTAATTTCTTACTTTCGTGTCTCCTCAGTCTATCCGCGTCTCATTATTTATCCTTCAAATTATCTCAAGGTTTCCTCGAATCTTCCCAACTTACAGGGGATAAAATATATGTATCTCTTATGCCCTCAACCATCAATTTTAACTCATGGTGAATCACCCTCATCCTGATGATTACATACTCTTCTATTTCTATTTCTACGAGTCTTTAGGGTTTCCTCATACCCAACTCCCTTATCATTCCTCAAACTCTATTGCCGTTATATTCCTTTCTCTTATCATTATTTCATGAACCAACACAACATAAGCATTGATTTCAAACATCCCGTCATTCTGGATTCGTGTCTTCAGAACGAATCTTGACAACTTTTACATCTTAGATTCATAATTCATCATACTCGTCTGCCTTTGTTCTGGCTTTAAAGCTTTTACACTATCTCCTTATCTTTGGGAATTACTTTCCCGAAAATAATTGACTGAACTTAAATCAGTTTATTATAATCACTTGCTCCGTGCCTTCCTTGGCCTTTCACCAGCGGGCGGTCTCTCTCTTAAGAGGGTAAGTGACAAAAACAGTCTTTTGTGGTTCATCAATCATTTTGAATCTCAAATGATTCCTATATTTCCTTTAGCCAGGCTCTTGCCTCGGCTGGGTCAGCTTGTTCCTTGGAACTCTGAGAGCTTAGCGAGTTAAAGGTCATGAAAGAATTTCATACCGCATTGTTTCCTCAAGGTGGTGGTTGGGGATAATAGTCTAAGTTCTTTTTAGACAGGTCCATGAATTGCCGTATAGGAGTACCGTCTCGGGTCTTCTTTCCTTACTCGACTTTCTGTTTCCTTAGTATGAAATGTTTCATCCTTCTACCATACTTGGGGTTATCTTATACGTTAAAATCCTCATTTTCCACTTCATTATGTTATGGGTTCCTTCTATCTTGATGGCGTCCTCCCTGACTATCACATTCAGGGTTTGCCCTTAATCTTATTCCTTGAACTATGACTTTCATCTAAGATCTCATCTTTAAGCTCTTGAACATTTGGAACCCAAATTCTATAGGAATACCTCATTATTCCCTTATCATCTTTCTCGGTATTAATCTCATATCTATTTGTTGGCTCTCTGCCTTCATTCATCACTTTTTCTGGCACAATATGTTCTTTTCCGATAATTCGGTCTGTATTACAATCTCAAACAGCTTTTCGGTACCGGCTCCGGTTACCTTCACTACTATTTCCATTTTCTCAAAATCTCTTATCAACTCTCCCAAAGACATTATCATCTTGAGTCTCTCCTTTTTACTAAGGGCATCAGCCACCACATTGGCTTTCCCCGAATGATAAAGAATCTCCCAATCATAATTCTTGATTAGCTCTAACCGCCTCCTCTGGCGTATGTTGAGCTCTTTCTACGTAAAAATGTACTAGAGCTCCTATGGTTTATGAATCTCACACTTCTCTCCATACAAGTAGTGCCTCAAATCTTTAGGGCAAAACTATTGCCATGAGCCCAAGCTCATGGGTGGGGATATCGAATTTCATATTACCTTAATTGTCTTGACATGTACGCGATTACCTTACCGTGCTGCATCCCTTGTGCGAAGCGTCACTACACTTCACAGAATCTCCTTTTCCATCCGGCAACGCCAGCATAGGGGCCGTCACCAACCTTTGCTTCAGTTCTTGAAAGCTGTTCTCACATTTCTCTGTCTATTCGAACTTCTCAGTCTTACGAGTAAGCCGCGTTAAAGGGGGCTACTATCTTTACAAACTTGAACGAACCTCCGGTAGTGACCGACCAATCCTACCTCTGGTAGTTTCCCTAACCATGGTCATGAATTCCTCAGTGGTCCTTTATTCATTCTTGTCAGGATCCTCCGCGGGATCCTCCTCAACAACTATCCCTTCTAGGACAACATCCTCAACCGCTTCATCCTCAATATCAACATCATCCGGTCCTGCATTAGGACACTCTATCGGATCCACAATCCGATCTCCAATTAGTAATAAAACATCATCGCGTTGTTGCTCCTCAACCTCAGGGTTCGGAGTCCCGCTACCATGTACGATAACGAACTACGCTACTATCACGATATTTATAGGGGTTCCCATAAGGGTTTTAACTGTCAGTACTACGTTAGGTAGTCCGACTATGAACTTGGCAAGAGTTCTTATTATCTTAGTGAACTTATTATCTTAACGTCACATCATCTCTGAGGTTTATAACGCTTAGCACTGATACCATTTCTGTAACGCCCCCAAATCCGGGGTCGGGGATCCGGGTTGTCACGAGTTCCATTTCCCTTAATAACACCCAATCTTAATAATTACTCAACTACTCTGTACTGTGACCCCACAATAAACACACACACCACACGTTATAGTCTCAGAGATGAACATCCAAAAATAACCACAAGTCATTTTATTCCACAATTATCTGCCAATACACCTTAAAAGGTTTTCTGAATAAATTTACATTTTTTTGCCATTATTACAATTCATAAATATACATAAATCTGGTACATCAAAAGTTGAAAGCCTAGCCTATTGGTAGTTCCTACCTCAGCTACAGCGACATCAACGCCTATAGGAAACTGCGGAATGTTTCATATCCGCTCGCGAATTGGGAGCTTGGTCCTGTTCATCTTGTCTATCTGATGTTGTGTGATGAAAGAAGAAAGCAAGGGTGAGCAGCAAGCCCACCAAAATAATATGTATAATGATTAACAATATATGAGCCTTCTCATAGTACTCATGAAAGTCTTGGTCAAAAGAAATGAACCAAGTTTGACATTTTAATGCGATGAAGTCGCAAAATATTTAGTATATATACATATATACTTTTCAAAATCTTGGAAGTCCTCTTCCATGCATAATATACACAAAGTTCCAGTTTATAACTGTATAAAAATATCGTTGCAAGGTGATCTAATATATCTAACCTTGTCTCAACGTTTTTTTGAAAATCTTTGTCATACATAAGATAATCATTTACTAGATATAAGTTTAAAAGATGAAGTTACAAGATACTCCAATATACTTATATCTTTTTCCAAATACTACTTGAACTACCACCGTTCAAGTTATAATTAATTTCAAAAGTTCATCACGCTGATGAGACTACAAGATAAGACTTGAATAAATTCAATCTTTGAAATATTTTGAAGGAAATGAAGTTATGATATACTTCATTAAGTCCCGATATATATATATATATACATACATTTCCTGAAAACCTCTGTCATGTAAAGTATGAACAGAATTGCAATATCCAATAAATTTGGAAAGGAAAGAATTTTGGCATAAACCTGATATCTTGCTGATCAGGCAAAGATACCAAAAAGTAACCTTTTCTACTAGTAGATGGACAAATTCCCCACTGGTCATCACCCTGGTCTCAATAGGACCTTATGCTGGACTGCCACTCAGCCACTTATGCATTTGATGGACTCCCACTGAGCCACTTACACTATCATGGACGCCCACTGAGCCCATGTTGCTTATGCCGACTCAATAGATGGACTTACTTCCCGAACATTGGGTAAGTAATCAATTCATTTACCAAAACTGCAACCTTGTTGCGAATATAAAATACACCACAGAGCCGGATCCCTCAGGTTTTGAGCGAGTATTTAAATCCCCTTAAAAAGGAAGATCTTAAATATAAAAATGAGTTTTGGGATCCGCTCTAACTTTTAAAAATCATTTTGAAGACTCGAAAACACTTTAAAGAGTGTTTGGAGTAAAGCTGATTTAATGAAGTAAATCAGTCCCCAGTATATTTAGAAAATGTCTGAATATTATTATTTAAATAATATTCCCATAAAGAATAATCTTTATAAAAATAATTGAAGTAGAAGTATTAAAACTTATACTTGAAACGAGTATTAAATAACCAAAGATATACTTATACGAAAGTACTATCTTTATTTGAATAATCAAAAATAAGTTTGATTATCGACACCTTATTCTTTAATACAATAAAGAATATTATTAAGTAATAAGCGGAGTCATAATACCTCGAATGAATACTATAAATAATATTCATAAAATAAAGGAGTCATACATCCTCAAATGAATATCCAAGTAATATTTAATAATAATATAAACTGAGTCATAAGCCCTCGAATGAATATTCAAATAATATTCAAATAATAAACTAAACTGAGTCATAAGCCTTCGAATGAATACTCAAATTAATATTCAATTAAGTAAAATAAAGGTATCGAATAAACCTTATTCGATCAATAGTTTTAAAAACTATATCCATATATATATAAATATATATATATACATAATATACTCGGGAACATCGACTCCCGGTTTAGAAATATGTTCACCTTTTATCCCCTATACTAAGGGTATACGCAACTACTTGCTTATTTCTAGCATAGGTATTATGCAACTATAAGCATTGAAATCAACAGATAGATAACCAGATTATGAAACAGACATGCATATATACCATATCAGCATGCTCCAATATATCGCAAAATTTGCTAATAACAATCATGCACTATCACAAGATAATGCATATACATATATTTACATCACAACAACAGTATATCGGGTAGAAAACTTGCCTGAGCGACTGGGGGTTACGAATGGCTCGGGACGAGTCTGGTAACCTATAAACAACAAGTAAGTTGGAATTAAACCAAAGTCACTTGTAAATCTATACTTTAACTAACTTAGACTCTAACGCTTGTTTTGCGCTTACTGATTTTCTTAAGTCACTCGAGTACCCTCGGCTCCACCATTTTTAATAAATTAACCATTACGAGTTTTAAGGCGATTCCCTCACACACTTACCATAAATGTTTCTTACCCCAATTAGTCATTTAAGGTCCTTAACCAAGGTTTCAAAGTAAGGCGAGGAGAAAAGTTTCGTTCGCGAAATGCCGCACTTGAAACGGTCGTTTCTCCTAAACCGTGCATCGGAATCGAACGAACTACATATCAAAACGAAGCTCGTAACATGAGCTATCTAAACATGGCAATGGTCATAATCTAGCAGGGGGTTCTCGGGTCATAATGTTATGCACAAAAACAGTCTAAAGAAAATCGGACGTTACGACGGCTATGTTTACGCGATTTCCCAAATTTAAACCAATTAAAACAACCACAATTTCAACTCCAATTCACAACCCAATCAAACCTCCATCTAAACTACATTACAACAGCCCCAAATCAACTCAATATTACCAATTTATTCATCTAAACCAAGTCAAAAAATGTGACCAAGAACTTCAAATCTAACAAGCATCACTCCTAACTCCAAAATCAACAAAACCACTTACTAAACAAAGCTCTATCATGAGTACACACTCATTACACTAACCCATCATCTAACATTATGAAATCCAAACCAACAAAACTTAATACTAAGGGTTTGAGAAGTTATACCTTCCTTGGAGAGTGGAGAATCACTTAGGAAGCCTTAAATAACCACTAACTATCTCTACTAAGCTTGGATCTTGAAGAAACCTAAGAAAACACAAAGTTAGTTTCTTGAAAACACTATTCACCAAAACTTTGATGAATTAATTAGCTATGTTAAACATGGAATCTTGAGCTTAAACTTATGGCTCATCTTAGTTATGAATTATGGAAGCTAAAGAAACAAACCTCTTGATTTTTGAAGGTGTGTAGCTAGGGTTTTGAAATTCTCATCCTTGCATTTCTTCAAAAAGCCGAGAGCAAGATGAAGAAGAAAGAGATATTTTTGTGTTTTGCCTTGTTTTGCTTTTGGTTGGTTGATTTTTGTGTTGTTTTAGGTTAATTACTTAATTAACCTTGATTTTGTGTGGTTAATAACCATCCACATCTCCTTCCTCCTTATGTCATGCCTATGTCATGCTGTTATGTCATCTTTCCCTCCTTGTGCCCTTCTCATTGGTTGGGTGACATCACTCTCTCTAATCCCTTTGATTAACTTCCTAATTGTTTGCCTAATGACCGCTGATCTGTTATACGGTTCGCTTAACTTTCGTTTCCGTTTATCGTTTGAGGGATCATACTCGGGATCTTATTACTTGGGTTCCCTTAACCTTTCTCAATACATTATATTCCTTTTTATGATCCTCTCTTATAATCCTTTAATTTAAATCCTTCGTATCCTGTTACCTTATATTCAATTCTTTTCGTATCTAGTGGATTTCCGGGAAAAATCAAAGTGTTCGGAATTGGATTCTGACGATCTTTACATACACTTATATACCATATAGAGTACTAATAAAATCTCAGAATATCCATATCAGAACCCCTACATAGTGTGGCATGGAAAGTTTTCTCATTCAGCAAAAACACTATTCATAAGGGTTTCAAAAATTTCCAAAAATTGGGGTTATTACAGAGGGGGAGAAATAGCTCAACATTCAAGTTAGTAAAGTAATTGTGCCTACAATTGCTTTCACAAAGCCACCAGCTAAGAATAGCATTGATATGATCAATGAAGCAGCAGCCACTTTGAGAGCAGCTGAGAAGAAGCAGTTTAGCCCAATAAACTGGGAGAAAATTGATGAGGATATTCAAAAGAAGTTTGGTCTAGAAAAGGAGCCAGAAAAATCAGCCATTCATCATTTTCAAATCAGGCAAATTTCTGTGAATGATATGAGCATGAACAATCTGGAAAGAGGCCAGACATCCTGCATGAAATCTCCAAAGGCAGATCTAATCATGAAGCCAAAGGTGAACTATCCAAAATCTTCACTAAAGAATCCTTTGGACACAGTGTATGAGACACCAAAGCCTGATGAAAAAAAACTATTGTCAAGATCTATTGCATTTTATAAGGATCCAGCTGATTCAGCATTGAAAAGGAGAATTGCCAAGGTTTTCAGAAATGGTAAGGAAATTTGTGTGGTGTGGACACCCTCAATTTGTTGAAGCAAAAAGGGAAGAAAAGGCAAGATTGAAGTAAGAAAAGAAGCAAGCTGCTCTAGATGCTAAAAAGCTCAAGCAAAAGAAGGAGCAAGCTGCTGTCTTGGCCAAGCTGCAAGCTGTGAAACCCACACAACAAATTTCTGCACAACCATCTGTAATTGTTGAATCTCAAGATCAAGTAGTGCAAAATGAACTTCCACAGACAAAGAAGCCAAGATACAAGCAAAGAATCAAGAGAAAATTGGATTTCAGTGATGAGGAGATGGAAGGATACTTTCCCAAAGAGTCTACTTCTATAACAACTCAAACATCCATGCCCTCTGTGGCACATGGAGAATTCAAGATAGATCCATCCAAGAATTTCCATGGTGAACCTATCATTCCAAAGGATGAGCCAATAGACTGGGATAGTCTACCAATTCCTGAACTCAATCTACCTCATTTCATGAAGCCAAAGAAGACAAAGACTAGAGCAGTCAAAAAAGTGAAGCCCTCAACTCTCAGATCCACGTCCCTAACCAAAGCTCAAACTAAGGTCAACAAGGGAGATATCATGTACATCTGTGACATCAAGGAATTCTCTGAACTAAAACTTTATCTAGATGAATTGGAAGAAGTTAGAGGGATTGATGTTTACAGGAATCTACCTGAAAGGTTAGTATTCAAGTACAAGGGAAGAAAAGAGATATCATGGCCACTTCACAGGATTCTTCAAGAGAGCCAATATGTACTGATAAAATTTTATTCATCCTTCAAAAAGAACTTTGGATTCAATGTGTGTTAGGACACACCACACTGTAGAAGGGGGTTGAATACAGTGTAAAATACAATCAAATCGATTTAGAACACAAATAATAGAAAATAGATGTATTCGATATAATAAACTCTATTACAATGGAACTGTTCTCCCTCAGTGATGAACAATATCACGAGAGCTGCTAGGTTACAATGTATGATCTTCTCGATAATGATAACACATATAGTGTAAACCTATGTATGTGTTTATATAGTACATAGTTACAAGATAACTTCTAATTGATATGGAATATAATTCTGTCTCCTAACTCTTTCCATGCATATCTTCTTTTGTATTAGTCTTGATCTTCTTTCCTATAAATCAGCTTCCTTCCTTAACTGTAAGTCTTCCCGTACTTAAGTTCTGATATGACCTTAAGTCCCGATATCATGTTCTGACTTCCAGTAAGTCATGATTTCAGTAAGTCCTGATATTTCTTGTTAGTCAAGATCTGAAAACTAAACATGAAACATATAAGATATGACATCTCAAATATATCTGACAATCTCCCTCAACTTGTAAATTAAGCAGAATATACAAGTTAATAGATTTGATGATATCAAAAACATTTAAGTACAAATGCATTAAGAGTTAAACTGAATAACTAACTACAACTTACAGTCCTTGTAGCTTTTACCAATCTCACTGAGTCAATCTGAATCCAAAATGATTCTTGACAAAGTTTGATATCAGCTTTTCTTCTTTAATCCTCAGGACCTGAGAGACTATAGCCTTGACTTGCTTCATCTCATCATTCTGACTTCCAATCTGATAGATTGAAGTCCTTAAAGCAGAGATATGGTTTCTTTCTAAACCATCATTCAGTCTTATTACCTTAGGATTAGAAGAATCTTCATTGTAGCACATACATTTCTCATTCAGTATCACTTCAAGCATAGCAGAATCCTTCTTCATTGGAATCTCACTTCCATCATTTTCAACTATGTTAGGAATGAATTCTATAATTCTTGAACCAGAAATTATTGCTTTATCTTCTATGGTCTTCAATATGAAATTTGACCATCTCCTGGTAATATCAGACTTTACCTCTAAAAGGTAATGAAAGAATTGATGTTCTTTTAGTGTTTTGTTTAGCACATCTGATTCTGACATTTGATATGTCCTTCCATCTTCAAGAAAAAGAATCAGATTTTCTTTGACACTGTGCTTGTCATAAACATCCAGAACCACTTGAACAGAGATAACCTTATCCAGGTGTTTCTGTGTAACATCTTCAAGAGGTTTTTCAGTCAATAGAAATGGATCTTTAGTAGCAACTTTAACTCTTGTCTTGATTTTAGCTTCATCAGAACCTAGTCCAGCCCTATCTCTTGGTTCTCTAGCATTTAACCCAATAGTCATGAAATCAGACAGCAATTGGCTTTTCTTTGGACCAGATGGTTTGACATTTTTCCACAGAAGTTTTTTTTATCAGCTACTTCTATTTTTTCTAAATCAACTTGAGCACTGTCAGAGGTTGACTTGATGACTTTATCAGAACTTGTTGTTTCTGCTGTAGCTTGCTGTTCTTCACTCTGAACAACTTGAGCCTTGTCAGAGGTTGTCATTGATTCTTCAGAAATCTTCTTTCTTTTCAGAGTTTGAACATCTTCATCTTCAGCAAGAATATCATCAGTAACTTGAACCAGTTTACACACAGGTTTTATCAGAATTTAAGAAATTTTCATCTCCTGTGGCTTTTATAGGTTCATCAACTTTTCCTTTCCCTTTTTCTTTAGGATTGATCTGTGATCTTGTCATGGGCTTTGAAACATGAGAAATTGACTTCTCCTTAATCACAATGCCTTTCTCTTTAGGCCTTGGAGGTTTCTTTGCATCGAAAGCTTTAGACTTTAGATTTGTCTTCTCAGTTGCAAATCTAGCTTCTTCCTCCTTGATATTTTCCAAATCCATTCCTGGATTGTGCTTCATAAATAATCTTCTTGCTATCTCCTCATCAAGTGTCTGAATTTTAGGATCTTTGTAATAAACAGTAGTCTGCTTCCCTTTTAACTTCAGAGTTTGCATAAACTTCTGAGAGTTTTTAGATCCTAACTGAATCGGAATATCAGAACTTGACATCAGACTTTGCTTATCAGAACTTGACTTCAAACTTTTAGTATTCACAGCATCAGAACTTGACTTGTTTTGTGTAGAAGATTTTCCTTGAACTTTTCCTTGTTGACCTCTGCTCTTATCAGAGTTTCCCTGGTCATCACCTTTGTCATCCTTCTTCTTCAGTATTTGAGTAGGTGAGCATTTGGACTTAACTACCTTCTCCCCTTTTTGGCATCATCAAGAAGTAAGAGAGAGAGAGAGAGAAGAAGTTCAACTGAAGATTGGATTTCATCCAATTGAGCTTTCTGAGAAGCTTGGTTAGTCAGGACCTCATCAATTTGGGCATGTTGCTTCTCTTGAAACTTCTCAGTGGCTTCAATTTTCTCAAGAGTAGGTCTGACATATCTATTCTTGTCAAGCTTAAGCTGTAGATCTAGCTTCTCAGCATATTTCTTTTGTATATCAACCTTCTCAAGAGTAGAAAATGTAGACCTTAAAGATGTTTAGTAGATAGAGCAGTGATCTTGAGTTGTGTCTTTAAAATCAACATTTGTGAGCAACTCATCAGCTTTAGCAATATGCTCTGTCAGAATGTTAGAACTTGGAATAAAATCAGTGTCATTCCACTTCTTGGTCCACTCCACACCTCTGTGAGTATCCTCCCAAGGAATAGGTGCTTCCTTTTCAATAAATTTCTTCACCAATGCTTCATTGCCTAGTATGGGAGTTGGAGTCTCAACACAAACATTTTCTTCAGAACTTGAGGAAGACTCATTATATTCTGACAGCACAATAGTGTGTGAAGCAACTGGAGATTCAGGAACAGCTTCATTTAAATTCTGAGCATCAGAATTTATCTCCAGAGCTGGTGTGGTTGATGTAGATGGTATCTCAGCATTTAAAATTGGAGAATAAGTTGGTGATGTCTGACCTGCTGTTGGTGAAGCTTCCAGATAAAGAACATTGGGTATATTCAGAATATAAATATCTATTTCAGAATTTGTAGTTTGTTCTTCAGTCAATAGGAGAGACAGGAGGTGTAATCACTATTTCTGGAACAATGTCTTTAGCTTGAGGTAGGGAAGGCAAAGCTTCAAGTACAACAGGTTCTGATGAGATCAGAGATTCCTGATCCCCTTCCTCAGCTTCTGCAGTATCTTCAGATGTAGATTTAGCATATACCTCTTTGCCCTCATTTTCTTCAACCTTCTTGCCAATGAAGGAGTTGCTGTTACAGCATCAGAATATACAGATTTTCTTTTCAAAGTAACAGAACTTTGAGCTGCAGTTTCTTTCTGAGAAGTAACATTCTCATCTTCAACTGTTACAGGTTCTGATGCATGAACCTGTGCTTCACTTTCACTATCAGATTCATCCCTGAGAATCATCCTTCTTCTCTTTTATGGAGGTTGAGAGACAGACTTTGCCCTCTTAGGCCTAGAAGATGAAGGTCTGATAGTATGTGCTGATGATTCAGGTTGAGATGATTGAGTTGATGGTTTGAGAGATGTCCTAATGGTAGATTTTGGTTGTGGTTGAGAAGTTTGAGGTGTTTGGGTAGTGATGGTAGGTGCTGATGAAGGTTGGGATGGTTGGACATCTGGATATATGGTAGAATATGTGACTGGGTCAGAGTTTACTAAAAACTGTTTGACTGATTGTGGAATTTGGAGGGGTCTTAAAACAGTTTTCTTATTATCAACATATAATAAGTCAGTAAATGCTCTCTTAGCAAGTTTAAATGGTGAAATCAACTCACTTGCTCATTGGGGTGAATCAGATTTACAAAAATTGTAAATAAGTTGACAGAATCTAGCAAAGTAAACTGTATTTCTATCTTCTGTCATCCTATCCCCAATAAAACCCAAAATAACACTGGCATAATCAAAATGGGTTTGATTAATAAGAGCATGCCCAATTTGTTGACTGAGAATAGGGATTACATCAAAATTAGAACATTTGTTGGCGAAAGCCTTTGTGATGCAGTCAAAGAAGAAACTCCATTCCCTCCTTATATAAGGTCTCTTCAATTGACCCAGATTTGCCAATGTCTTTTCATACCCCAGACTGGCCATTATCTGCTGAAGAAACGGCTCCTCAACAGCTGAACTGTAGACACAGTTTTCTGGCAAACATAAAGCCTGTCGAACTGTAGCCAGAGTCACTACATGCTCATTCTCCCCTGTTGAAAAGATGATACTTGGGGACCCATGAGCACCACCATCATCATACATACCACTCCTCCAGAACTCCAGGACTTGAGCTCCTGAGATTGTGTCTGGTTGGGTCAGTGCATACCCCATCTCACTGTGACCAAGAAAAACTTGGATAAAGTGAAGATCTGATGGGGCTTCATCCTTGCTCAGTAGAGCCACGTAGTTGTTAGGAACAAACTTAGTTCCATTGAAAATCAAGTCTTTTGGTGCCATCTCTGTAGAAATTAAGTGAGAAAGATAGTGTTTGCAAAGTGTTTGATAAAAGTCCTGAAAGAAAACACTTCAGAGAATATTAGAGAGAGAGAGAGAGAGAGAATAAAAGAGATTAAGAATAGAAAAGTAAGTAAAAGATTAGAAAATCTTTTAACTCCCATATATATACTCTCTCCACTCAGCAGTTATAATTTTGAAGCATGGGATACACTTTACACCTGGCAACATGTGAACAGTCAGTAAAAAGTTAAAACAGGAGTTAATGGGCACGTAAAATAAGCAATAATTATCGTGCACATGCAGTTTTTCAAGACAAACACGTTTACCACTAACCCATAATGATTATGACTATTTTTATCTTACCCAAATATATTCTGATTTAAATATGACTCTTTCAGTTTTAACCACAAATAAGTCAAGTAAAGAATAATGCCACGTAAGTATCAAGGATTCCATCAGGATTTAATATCAGAACTTAACTTATATTAGATTTTATCGGTCATCAGAAATTTTGGCTTATGTACTCAAAAAGTTAATATCTTTTTCTGTGATTCTTCATACAAATACTGACTTGTTTTCTTCAGAGTTTAATCATCAGAAATTCCATCAGAACTTGTCCTCAGAATTTATGCAAATGACACTTAACTGTTTATCAAAAACAACTTAATCACCACGGTAATTTTCATCATTCATATGGAGTGAAAGTGTGTGCATTCAGTAGAATATCAGATAAAGATTAAAGTCTGATAAACTTCAGTACATCTTAGAAATAAGGCTTAACTAAGAAAAATGCTTAAAATCTGTCATCAATCATGAAGTCTACTAAAGAACAAATTTATGCAAGAGTCTACCTCAACTGTTTGTGCTCATTTTATGCATCTTTTGAAATTCCTTTTTACAGTGGCTTCTCAGTGTAAGTGAGTCCTAACTGCTTATCAGAATTTATGCTGTTATCAGAGTATTTCTCCAATAATCAGAGAATGTGAAAAGTCACCAAGAAAAATTTATTTGCTTTTCTAATGCATATTACTTAATACCAGCAATGCATTTGGGTCTTCCTTCCATATGTTTACTCTAGATCTCAAAGGAGTACCTGACTATAATTTTCTTTTCTTTTCTTTTCTTTAGATAAGTGAGGCTTATCAAGCATGTAGTTCATCCTTAATATTTACTGACATCAGAATTTGACAGATGAGAGGCAAGAATCTAGTTTGTGACTTAGTAATAAGATACACAAAGTAAATTTGACTAAGCCTTAAATCAGATTTTGCTTGTGTTAATGAGTTTCCACATAAACAACTAATTCAAACATGGGATTTCTAGTATGTTAAAAACTACTAGGTCAGTATCTAGCACATGTATCCTCATTGGATTGAATAGTCACAAAACCTTTAATTCACTATCAGAGTTTAAAGATTCACATCAGATAACAATCAGTATTAAATATATTAACAAATTAAGCACATATCACATAGAGTAAATGCAATTTGTAAACACTGATCATACAATCTGATGCATGAGAACAAGAACTAAGCAGATTTTGAGAAAGAACCTGAAACCATTCCAAGTTCATTTACCAATCTTATAAAAGTAGCTTCACATAGTGGTTTTGTGAAGATATCTGCTAGTTGTTGATCTGTTGGAACAAAATGCAATTTCACTGTACCTTTATCCACATGTTCCCTTATGAAATGGTACATAATGCTGATGTGCTTTGTCATTGAGTGTTGAACTAGATTACCTGTCATAGTAATAGCACTTTGATTATCACAGTAAATAGGGATTTTACAAAATTCTAACCCATAATCCAGTAACTGATTCTTCATCCAAAGAATCTGTGCACAACAGCTTCCTGCAGAAATATATTCTGCTTCTGCAGTTGATGTGGAAATTGACTTTTGTTTCTTACGAAACCAAGAAACCAATCTGCCTCCAAGAAATTGGCAGCTTCCACTAGTGCTTTTCCTGTCTATTTTGCATCCTGCAAAATCTGCATCTGAGTAACCTATTAGCTTAAAATCTGATTCCCTAGGATACCACAATCCTAAATCAGTTGTACCCTTGAGGTACTTGAAAATTCTTTTCACAGCTATTAAGTGAGGTTCTCTTGGATCAGCCTGAAATCTTGCACAAAGACAGGTAGCATACATGATATCAGGTCTACTTGTAGTTAAATAGAGTAAAGAGCCAATCATACCTCTATAGTTAGTAATATCTACTGATTTACCAATATCCTTATCTAACTTGGTTGCAGTGGCCATGGGAGTGGATGCAGTTTAACAATCTTGCATTCCAAATTTCTTCAGTAAATTTCTGGTGTACTTGGATTGACAGATAAAAGTGCCTTCTTCATTTTGCTTGACTAGAAGGCCCAGAAAATAGCTGAGTTCTCCCATCATACTCATTTGATATCTTGACTGCATTAGCTTTGCAAACTTCTCATAGAGTTTGGTATTTGTAGAACCAAATATGATATCATCAATATATATCTGTACCAAAAGTAAGTCATTTCCATGGTTGAGGTAGAATTAAGTCTTGTCAATTGAGCCTCTGTTAAATCCACTTTCCAGAAGAAATTGAGCTAATGTCTCATACCATGCGCTTGGAGCTTGCTTAAGGCCAGAAAGTGCTTTGTCAAGCCTGTAGACATGATTAGGAAATTTAGGATCTATAAAGCCTGGAGGTTGTTCAACATATACCTCTTCTTCCGATTCTCCATTGAGAAAAGCACTTTTCACATCCATTTGAAAGACTTTGAACTTTTTATGAGCAGCATAAGCCAAAAAGATCCTTATGGCTTTTAATCTAGCAACTGGTGCAAATGTTTTATCATAATCAATACCCTCCTATTGAGAGTAGCCTTTAGCAACCAGCCTTGCTTTATTCCTTGTAATTATTCTATCATTGTCAGTTTTGTTTCTGAACACCCATTTTGTACCAACAACTGATCTGTTCTTTGGTCTTGGCACTAAAGTCCAGACTTTATTTCTTTCAAATTCATTTAACTCTACATGCATTTCTTGCACCCAATTAGCATCTTGAAGAGCTTCTTCCACTTTCTTTGGTTCAGTCTGAGATAGAAAGGAATGATAGAGACATTCATTTGAAGTTGCAGTTCTAGTTCTGACACCTGCTTCATGATCTCCAATGATTAAATCAGGTGTGTGTGCTTTAGTCCACTTCCTTGCAGATGGAAGTGAATCTCTAGAACTGGATCCTCCCCCATGATCCATGCTGTCTCCATCAGCATTTTCTGATGCTCCCCCTGTAGTTATGCTCTCTGAGACTTCAGAATTTGATTTTGATTTTTCAGGAGTTGAAGAATCAGAGCTTCCAAAATTATCAGAACTTGGCTCATCAAGACTAGATGAATCAGAACTTGAAGAGCCAGTGACAGGTTCTGATGCTTCTCGAGAGTCTTGAGATGTGGTAGGATCTTCAGCTTACTCCCCCTGGACAGGTGCATTTTCCTTTGGAGTTGTTACCACAGTTTCAATGACATCAGAACTTAAACCATCAGAACTTACAAAATCAGGATTTAAGTCATCAGAATTTACAGAATCAGAATTTAAATCTTCATTCTCAAATCTCAATTGATCATGATCATTGAAATCTTCAAGTCCAGTAATCTTCTTATCATCAAAAGATACATTGATATATTCCATGACAACCCTTGTTCTTAAATTGTAAACTCTGAAGGCTTTTGTGGAAAGTGGATATCCAACAAAAATTCCTTCATCAGCTTTTAGATCAAATTTTGACAGCTGCTCAGGATGAGTCTTAAGAACAAAACACTTGCAACCAAATACATGAAAATATTTCAGATTTGGCTTCTTTTTCTTCACCATCTCATATGGTGTTTTTTCATGCTTGTTGACCAGTGTAGCATTCTGTGTAAAACAAGCAGTCTGCACAGCTTCAGCCTAAAAGTAGGTTGGTAGCTTTGTTTCATCATGCATAGTTCATGCAGCTTCAATGAGAGTCCTGTTCTTTCTTTCTACAACTCCATTTTGCTGTGGAGTTCCAGGTGCAGAAAATTCCTGTTTGATTCCATGCTCTTTGTAGAACTCTTCCATGATTGAATTCTTGAACTCAGTACCATTATCACTCCTTATGATTTTCACAGAATCTTTGACCAATTTATCCAGCTGTCTGACATGTTCAATTAAAGTAGATGCAGTTTCACTCTTCTTGTGCAAGAAATACACCCAAGTGTATCTTGTGAACTCATCCACTATATCCATAGCATATTTATTCTTTGTAATAGACATGACATTGACTGGACCAAATTGATCAACATGCAGTAGGTGATAAGGCTCAAGAATTGATGATTCAGTTTCGCTCTTGAATGAAGATTTTCTTTATTTTGCCTTTTGACATGAATCACAAAGGCCATCAGGAGCAAATATTGATTTTGGCAGTCCTCTCACAAGATCTTTCTTTACAAGCTCATTTATGTTGTTGAAATTTAAATGAGAAAGTCTTTTGTGCCAATTCCAGCTTTCTTCATATGATGTTCTACTCAATTGTGTTTGCCCTTAAGATTTGGAGACATTATTTATACGGGGAAAAATGCGAGATTTATACAGATCATAAGAGTTTAAAGTATATTTTCACTCAAAAGGAGTTGAATATGAGACAAAGAAGATAGTTAGAATTGATCAAAGATTATGATTGTGCGATAAACTATCATCCTGGAAAGGCAAATATGGTAGCAGATGCTCTAAGTCGCAAGGAAAGATTGAATATGATAACGTCGTCGGAGGAATTGATTACGGATTTTGAAAGGATGGAAATAGAAGTTCAAACTCCAGAATTTGGAGGTGAAGCAATATATGCGATGCCATTTCAACCTGAAATTTTGGAAAGGATCCGATGTTGTCAAGAACAAGTGATGAGTCACGAAAAGGACAAGTTATCAGGAAAAGAAATCAAAGCTCTAAGGGATGAAAGAGGAATATATCGTGTTAACTAACATATTTGGATACCTAATGTTGTGGAGCTAAAGCACGAGATTTTGCATGAAGCGCATAACTCGAGATTCTCAATTCACCCTGGAAGTACGAAAATGTACAAGGATTTAAAAGAGATTTATTGATGGCCAAATATGATAAAGGAAATTATGGAATGGATAAGTAAATGTTACACGTGTCAAAGAGTAAAAGCGGAACATCAAAGACCAACCACTAGATATACCAGAATAGAAATGGGAGCATATCGCGATGGATTTCGTGGTAGGATTACCTAAAACCAAGTCTAATTAGGATGCGATTTGGGTAGTAATCGATCGATTGACAAAATCAGCACATTTCTTGCCGATAAATAAAATGTTTTTGTTAGAAAAATTGGTCAAATTATATTTGGCTGAGATTGTGATGCGTCACGGAGTACCTGTATCTATCGTGTCTGATAGAGATCCAAGGTTTAACTTGAGATTTTGGCGACAGTTTTATGATCATTTGGGAACTAAGCTGAAAATGAGTACGGCATATCATCCGCAGACTGACGGACAAAGTGAAAGGATAATTCAGACAATTAAGGATGCGAACTTGTACAATAGATTTCAAAAGAAATTGGGACGATCATTTGCCGTTAATTGAGTTTTTCTACAACAACAGTTATCACGCGAGTATTCGCATATCGCCTTATGAAGCGTTGTATGGAAGAAAATGTAGATCCCCTATGTATTGGGATGAAGTTGGTGAGCGTAAATTAATTGGCCCAGAGCTAGTTCAACAAATGAAAAAAAAGGTGGAAATGATTCGAAAAAGATTAATTGCTGCTCAAGATCGAGAAACGAAGTATGCAAATTGAGGATGAAAAGATGTGCAATTCGAACCTGGAGACAAAGCTTTGTTAAAGATATCTCCTTGGAAAGGTTTAACCAGATTCAGAAAGAAAGGGAAGTTGAGTCCTAGGTATATTGGACCATTCGAAGTACTGCGACGAGTTGCAAAGGTGGCATATGAATTAGTGCTACCTCCGAAAATGCTACATCTTCATAATGTATTTCATGTATCTCTTCTAAGAAAGTATAATGCTGATGCAAGCCATGTGATCGAATTGGAACCAATGGAAATTCAACCAGGTTTGTCTTATGTGGAACAACTAGTTCGAATCTTAGATCGAAAGGAGAGGACACTTAGAAATAAAGTAGTACCTCTAGTCAGAGTATTGTGGAGAAATCCAATAGTGGAAGAATCAACTTGGGAATTAGAAAGTGAAATGCAAGAAAAGTATCCCAATCTATTTGCTTAGACTAGATTCTGGGGACAGAATCCTTTTAAGGAGGGTAGATTGTGACGACTGAGAATTTTGTGACGTAATTAATTAAATAAAGTATGATTTATATGTCGTGATTATAAATTATGTGATTAAGTGTTGATTAATTGTTTTTATTGTATATAAGTATCTGGGAGCGTAGATAGAAGCGTTCCAATTTAAAAAGTCAGCTTAGGAGTTAAGTTGTGTTGTCGGGCCGTCAAGTAGAACGGAACCCGTCCTAAAAAGGGATTAAAGTATTTAAAATGTGAATTATGTGTTATTATGTGAAATGAATATTTAAGTAAAGTATTGCGTTCTAGTGACGTGTCGGTCGATAATGATATTGCGAAGCGTAAGTGAAACGCTGAGCGTCGGGCCGTCAGATAAAACTTGAACCGGTACGCGTAAAGAGGAACGATATTAAAAAGGGAAAATTTTATGATCAGACATGAGTTGTGATGTGTGAATATATGTGCTTGCTTGTCTGTATACATGAATACGTGATCTGTTAATATTTTTATGGATATAAGGGAATTATTTGATTTAATTAAGGTTTATTTAACCTTTGCACATTTTTATGAAATTATCTGAGTAAGGTAAAGGCATGAGATTTGTTTTGTTAACTTCGAAATAGTCCTAGAGACTTTCTAAAATTGATAGACGGATTTATTTCATGATCGAAGCATTTTAAAATGATTTTTATATGTTAAAATGCTATTATTAGCATAAATTTGTAAAAATATATAAAATCAACCGTACGCTCAAAAGTTTATTATGAGTAATGGTTCGAAAACTAATTTCGAGATCTACGTCTTAAAATTGTCATTCACAATAATTTTCAAATTTTTGAGAGAGATATATTTAATATTCCATTTCTATTTTATTAGAGTAAAAGAAAGAGTAAATCAAACAAATAAAAGGATTAGTGAATTAGTAAACTACCCTTGCCCCTTGCAAATACAAGCTCACCCCCCTTCTTTCTTTTTCTTTCACGTGAGCACCCCTCTCTCCCTCTCTTTCTTTCTCTCTCTCTCGATCACTCTCTCTCGGCTCTCTCCCCATCTCTCTTCTCTCTCTTGCATGCAACAACAAATACTCATCCAAATTCAAAGATTTCACCATCTATAGTTTCTATTTTTGATATACTACTCAAACACCATTTACATATAAGTGTCTATATAGATTTCATAATTCAATATCCATGGTTGTGTTCAAGGAAATATGATTTCTTGATATATGATCATAAGAGAAGTTTAAAGTGGTTTTGTGGTTTAAAACTCAAGAGGAGACCCGTTATGGGCACTCTTAAGTTCGACCACCACCGGCCATGATCCAAGGAGAGCCGGTGGACTTTCAAAGTGTGATTTTCCAAGTGCTATAGTATAATCTTGCTAAGATACTAATTGCATGTTTGATATTTGATGATTTATTAAAGTGTTATTGGTAAATGAAGTGTTATGTTTAGAAGATTGTATGTAAGGTCTATTAGTAAGTGATCTTGGTGTTTAGATGATTAAAATGGTATGCATGTCATAAGAATCCATATGCATGTCCCAAAAAGTTATTACCTGTCAATGTTTTAGGCTTCCTTTGGTTTTGAACCTTTGCTAGGTTCGAATTTTTATAAAATTAAGGGAAAGGATGATTTTTATTGTGTGATAGTATGAATGGTAGTACTAAGTTGGTTTCAAGTGACTTGATTGGTTTTGTGCTAGATTTGTTCAAATTTTTTAGTAAAAAGGAAAGGAGTAGGCATTTGCTTAAGGTGCTTAAGATTTAAGAATCAAACAATCTTTGGTTTTCATTAAAAGAGTTTTTAGTTCAAATTTTTACTTTAAAAAAAATGGGTTTTTGATTTCGATTCAAGCTTGTAAAGAGTTTTGGTTTGAGGGATTAATTTTTCTTCGAATTTCTTTGGAAAAGGTTTTAAAGGATGAATTTTGGTATAAACTAAAGAGTATAAATGATCCCTATACTTGCATGTCAAATTATGGTGTTGCATGTGATGATTCTTGAGAAATTCGAATGATATAAGTTGGATTTATAGAAATTTTGATGGATTATGTGCTTAAAGTGTTGCTTGTGTATTTCTATGATAAATTGGAGATAGATATGAAAGAAATAAGAATTGCATGTTAAGATATATGTTGTAATTGGCAAGATTAGAGTCTAAAAGGATCATTGGATCTTTTGTTTATGTTTTGTGTTAAAGCCGAATGGTTTATGGCTATAAAAATGAATGATTTGATGCTAAAGTGGATGCATGTGAGATTTCTAAGAATAATATGGATTATTTGCTTGTTTGGTTCGAATTAAGTGATGTAAAAAGAAGGTTTTTGAGTCGTTTTGATACGAGATTATGTATTGATATGATAACTCGAGTATAGAGTTTAATATACGAGGATTAAATGTTATATGTCATATTTGTATTGCAATACGTGATATGAAGTCTATTTGGTTTGGATATGCGAGTGTTGGTATATGTGTATATGTGTTTATGGTGAGAGTATATATAGATGCATACCCTTAGGGTATTACGTTTAAGGGGAAAGTTAAGCGTTCCAGGAACGTGAGTTAAAAAACTAATTAAGGTTTTGGTTTTGGATTGTAGATTCGGAGCGTGAGGGCGTTCAGGCTAGGAAAGGGAAAGGTTTACTAGGTGGCATTAGTTCAACCTTTAGGAAAGCGAATTCAGGCAAGTAACTCCATTTGTGTAAATGGTTATAGAGAGGCTATTGTTCATGCCAAGTAGAGTATTGAACTGTTAAAGTAATGTACCCTTGTTATTGATACCCTGTCATTGATCTTATGAATTTGTTATTGACAAGCTTATTGATCCAGCCCTTTGGTAACCCTTTTTTTTCCTATTCTGATTATTTTTTTACCATGAACTGTTACAAACCCTATAAGTACCTTTACGAACCCCTTGTGATGATATTTCATTCATTGTTTACCTTATCCTCTATTGATCCTTGAAATGATTTTGATTTCCCTAACTTGAGTACCATGTTATCATTGATCAAGATCCCTAGAATTGAACTTTGTTTATCCCTGATTCATTCCCTTAACTTTGAATTCTTGAAATTGAACTTAAGAATGAGTTTCGACTTGAATGAGTTTCGACTTGAATGAGTTTCGACTTGAAATAGTCCGAATGATTTCATATTCTTGGTAATGATAAAATGAATTTAGTAAACTTACCTTTTTCCAACTCAAGGTTTTCCAAACGAATTCCTGATGGATTGGATTGGGACATAAGAGGCTAGTGGGACTAGTCCAGTCATAGTAAGAGGCTAGCGGGGCTAGTCCCGTTTAAGGCTGAAATTATGCCATTGGTACCTTAAAGACCGGATGGAGGTCGGTACGGGCTGATCACCCGTATTATTACAAAATGAAAGATAAAGTGGTCCAGTCAAGGGTTCCTTAATGATTTTAAAAGGAATTGAAATTTCCTATTCAGTAATTGATTCTTCGAATATGAAAAAGGTTTATATTATTTTTGAAAAGAGTTGATTATGATATTGTGAAGTTTTCAGCTTATGAACCCTGATTCTAATTCTGTTGATCATATAATTAATTCCCGATGATGAAAAGATTATCGCTTTCCATTTGAAAGATCATTTGTGATCCTGTTAATGATTTGTGATGAATGTCGGCTTTCACCCTATCTTGAGCCTTGTTCCTTGAAAGCCCAAAGCTTTTCTTCGTAACCCCTTTCATAGCCTAAAAGATAGAAATCTGCCACCTAGAATTGTTAAAGTAGAATTCCCTGAGATCAGTAAAGCATATTGTGGATTTTATTTTGTAGAACTGTTATTTAGTTACTTGCTGAGTTTTATACTCATATGTTTTATTTTAATCTAACCATGCAGTTAAGCAAGAAGATGGTCAGGCTCAGGCGCACTGCTCGTAAGAGCGTACCTGGTGGTCCCTATCATGTTGAGGGATTCTGGTTGCCAGAGCAGGTAGTAAAGTTTTTGAGTGAGCAAACGCTTAGCCAGAGAGTTGTAAAGATACAATGGGTTATCTGTCGGTTCCAAGCCGGGATCGACTATGTATATTTGGTTTTATTTTGGGGTTGTAAGTTATATTTTATGATTGGTAGTTGTAATCTTGTCTTATACTTTATCATGTTTGATCCTGTTAGTAGCTAATTGGGGTTTATGCTTATTTAATTAGTAAATTATTATTTAATTAGTAGATTAAAGGTGTGTGGGTCCTCATTTCCTAACCCTGAGATTGAGGGCGTCACATCCACTGTCCAGAACTAGGATGTTTTTCCTGTTGCCCTGCAATCACAAAGACCACTAATGATTATTTTTAAGGACCCAGACTTGCTTGGATAAATGTTTCTGGATAAATATTTGCCAAGTTATATGCAAGATCAGTTGGAGATGAAATTTATGGACCTTAGACAAGAAGATATGTCGGTAGCGGAGTATGAAGTGAAATTTTCGGAGCTGTCTAGATTTGTGCCTGATTATGTAAATACGGAGGCAAAGAAGGCTAAAAGGTTCCAACAGGGACTTAAGCCAGGGATTAGAAGTCAAGTGGCATTGTTGGAGATCAAGAATTATGTCACCTTGGTACTGAAGGCAATGATAGTAGAAGGAGAGAGTGAAGCTACGAAGAGGGAAAATGAAGGAAGGAAAAGGAAGTTTGAAAGCTCGGAGCAAGAGCAAGGAAGTTCAAAGTTTAGAGGAAAGTTTGGTAGGAATGGTGGAGGTCAGAACCAAAAGTTTCAGAAGTTTAAACCCGGTAATGGAGCCAAGAAGAACCGCTTCCAGAAAGCAGGACAATCGGGAAAGGATAACAGTCCTCAAATTCAAGAATGCAAGGTTTGTGGAAAGAGACACCCGGGAAGGTGTAATAAGTTGGACGTGACCTGTTTCAAGTGTAACCAGAAAGGGCATTACTCATCAGAATGTCCAAATGGAGCAAATAAGCCTGACTTGGCTTGTTTCAAATGTGGAAAGGTGGGCCATATGGCCAGAAACTGCAAGGAGCCTATTCAGAAGGCCAATGTTCTTAGGATTGCTGGACCGTCATCTCTCCCAGCACAGTAAGCTCAACCCAGAGATAGGACATTTAATATGACAATGAAAGATACGGTGCAAGATGTGGACGTGGTGGCAGGTATGCTCGTTATAAACTCAATAAAAGTAAAATTATTGATGGATTCTGGAACAACTAGATCTTTTATTTCTGAAAGTATTTTTGATAAGCTAAATTGTGTTGCGTACCCTCTAGAACCTAATTTGATTATAGAGGTAGCAAATCAAGAGAAAGTTATTGTCAATAAGGTTTGTCCAAACCACGAGGCACAAATAGAGTGTAAAAGTAAGAAGGTGAAGTTAAGAACTAAGAAGGGTGAGGAAATGATTTTCAAAGGGAAAAGACAAGAGAAGAAATTCCTAACGGCTATCGAGACAAGGAGATTATTATATCAAGGATGCGAAGTTTATTTGGCTCATGTTATGGACGTGGAAAAAGAATCCGTGAGGATTGAAGATATTCCAATAGTAAGAGATTTTCCTGATGTATTTCCCGATGAATTGCCTGGACTACCTCCAGATAGAGAGATCGAGTTTACGATTGATATGGCTCTTGGAACGGAACCAGTATCGAAAGCTCCGTATCGTATGGCGCCAGTCGAGATGAAGGAATTGGCAGTGCAGTTGCGAGAGTTATTGTATAAAGGAGTAATTCGCTCGAGTGTATCCCCGTGGGGTGCACCGGTATTGTTTGTAAAGAAAAAGGATGGAAGTATGAGGTTGTGCATTTATTATCACGAATTAAATAAGTTGACAATTAAGAATAAGTACCCTCTACCGCGAATCGATGACTTGTTTGATCAGTTAAAAGGAGCTTCGTGTTTCTCCAATATTGATTTAAGATTTGGGTATCATCAATTAAAGATTAAAGCGAAGGATATACCCAAGACAGCGTTTCGAATGAGATATGGACACTACGAGTTTTTGGTAATGGCGTTTGGTTTGACTAACGCGCCAGCCGTATTTATGGACCTTATGAATAGAGTGTTCAAGCAATATTTGGATAAGTTCGTTATTGTGTTTATTGATGACATATTGATATATTCCAAGATGGAAGAAGATCATAAGGAGCATTTGAGGATTTCTTTGGAAATTCTGAGAAAAGAAAGGCTGTACGCTAAGTTTTTGAAGTGTAAATTTTGGCTAAAGGAAGTGCAATTTCTTGGTCATGTAGTTAATAAAGAGGGAATCAAAGTAGACCCAGCCAAAATAGAAGCTGTATTAAATTGAGAAAGACCCAAGACTCCTACGGAAGTCAGAAGTTTTCTGGGATTAGCCGGATACTATAGAAGGTTTGTGCAAGATTTCTCTAATATTGTTGTTCCATTAACGAAATTGACAAGGAAGAACGAGAAGTTTGTGTGGAGGGAAAAGTGTGAAGAAATCTTTCAAGAGTTAAAGAAGAGGTTGGTAACCGCCCCAGTGTTGGTGTTACCTGATGAAAAATGAGAGTTTGTGATATTCAGTGATGCTTCGTATAAAGGACGTGGATGTGTGTTAATGCAGCACGGGAAGGTAATAACATATACGTCAAGGAAACTCAAGCCGCACGAACAAAAGTATCCCACGTATGATTTGGAATTGGCAGCAATTGTGTTTGCCCTTAAGATTTAGAGACATTATTTATACGGGGAAAAGTGCGAGATTTATACAGTTCATAAGAGTTTAAAGTATATTTTCACTGAAAAGGAGTTGAATATGAGACAAAGAAGATGGTTAGAATTGATCAAAGATTAAGATTGTGCGATAAACTATCATCCTGGAAAGGCAAATATGGTAGCAGACGCTCTAAGTCGCAAGGAAAGATTGAATATGATAACGTCGTTGAAGGAACTGATTAAGGATTTCGAAAGGATGGAAATAGAAGTTCAAACTCCAGAATTTGGAGGTGAAGCAATATATGCGATCTTATTTCAACCTGAAATTTTGGAAAAGATCCGATGTTGTCAAGAACAAGTGATGAGACGCGAAAAGAACAAGTTATCAGGAGAAGAAATCAAAGCTCAAAGGGATGAAAGAGGAATATATTGTGTTAACTCACATATTTGGATACCTAATGTTGTGGAGCTAAAGCATGAGATTTTGCATGAAGCGCATAACTCGAGATTCTCAATTCACCCTGGAAGTACGAAAATGTACAAGGATTTATAATAGAGTTATTGGTGGCCAAATATGAAAAAGAAAATTGCGGAATGGATAAGTAAATGTTACACGTGTCAAAGAGTAAAAGCGGAACATCAAAGACCAAGTGGATTGCTTCAACCACTAGATATACCAGAATAGAAATGGGAGCATATCGCGATGGATTTCGTGGTAGGATTACCTAAAACCAAGTCTAATCATGATGCGATTTGGGTAGTAATCGATCGATTGACAAAATCACCACATTTCTTGCCGATAAATGAAAGGTTTATATTAGAAAAATTGGTCAAATTGTATTTGGATGAGATTGTGATGCATCATAGAGTACCTGTATCTATCGTGCCTGATAGAGATCCAAGGTTTAACTCGAGATTTTGGCGACAGTTTCATGATCATTTGGGAACTAAGCTGAAAATGAGTACGGCATATCATCCGCAGATTGACGGACAAAGTGAAAGGACAATTGAGGATATGTTACAAACTTGTGCAATAGATTTCAAAGGAAATGGGGACAATCATTTGCCGTTAATTGAGCTTTCCTATAACAACAGTTATCACGCGAGTATTGGCATGCCGCCTTATGAAGCGTTGAATGGAAGAAAATGTAGATCCCCTACGTATTGGGACGAAGTTGGTGAGCGCAAATTAATTGGCCCAGAGCTAGTTCAACAAATGAAAGAAAAAGTGGAAATATTTCGAAAAAGATTAATTGTTGCTCAAGATCGACAAACGAAGTATGCAAATCGAGAACGAAAAGATGTGCAATTCGAACCTGGAGACAAAGTCTTGTTAAAGATATCTCCTTGGAAAGATTTAACCAGATTCGGAAAGAAAGGGAAGTTGAGTCATAGGTATATTGGACCATTCGAAGTACTGCGACGAGTTAGAAAGGTCGCATATAAATTAGTGCTACCTCCGCAAATGTAACATCTTCGCAATGTATTTCATGTATCTCTTCTAAGAAAGTATAATGCTGATGTGAGCCATGTGATCGAATTGGAACCATTGGAAATTCAACCAGATTTGTCTTATGTGGAACAACCAGTTCGAATCTTAGACCGAAAGGAGAGGACACTTAGAAATAAAGTTGTACCTCTAGTCAGAGTGTTGTGGAGAAATCCAATAGTGGAAGAATCAACTTGGGAATTAGAAAGTGAAATGCAAGAAAAGTATCCCCATCTATTTGCTTAGACTAGATTCTGGGGACAGAATCCTTTTAAGGATGGTAGATTGTGATGACTGAAAATTTTACGACGTAATTAAGTAAATAAAGTATGATTTATGTTCCGTGATTATAAATTATGTGATTAAGTGTTGATTAATTGTTTTTGTTGTATATAAGTATCTTGGAGCGTAGATAGAAGCGTTCCAATTTAAAGAGTCAGCTTAGGAGTTAAGCTGTGTTGTCGGGCCGTCAAGTAGAACGGAACCCGTCCTGAAAAGGGATTAAAGTATTTAAAATGTGAATTATGTGAAATGAATGTTTAATTAAAGTATTGTATTCTAGTGACGTGTCGGTCGATAATGATATTGTGAAGCGTAATTGTAACGCTGAGCGTCGGGCCGTCAGGCAGAACATGGCCCGTTACGCGTAAAGAGGAATAATATTAAAAAGGGAAAATTTTATGATCAGACATGAGTTATGATGTGTGATTATATGTGCTTCCTTGTCTATATACGTGAATACATGATCTGTTAATATTTTTATGGATATAAGGGAATTATTTGATTTAATTAAGGTTTATTTAACCTTTACACATTTTTATAAAATTATCTGAGTAAGGTAAAGGCATGAGATTTGTTTTGTTATCTTCGAAATAGTCCTAGAGACTTTCTAAAAATGATAGATGGATTTATTTCATGGTCGATGCATTTTAAAATGATTTTTATATGTTAAAATGCTATTATTAGCATAAATTTGTAAACATCATATAAAATCAACCGTACGCTCAAAAGTTTATTATGAGTAATGGTTGGAAATCTAATTTCGAGATCTACGTCTTAAAATTGTCCTTCATAATAATTTTTAAATTTCTGACAGAGATATATTTAATATTCCATTTCTATTTTATTAGAGTAAAAAGAAAGAGTAAATCAAACAAAAAAAGGATTAGTGAATTGCTAAATTACCCTTGCCCCTAATACAAATACAAGCTCACCCCCCCCCTTCTTTCTTTTTCTTTCCCATGAGCACCCCTCTCTCCCTCTCTTTCTTTCTTTCTTTCTCTCTCTCTCGATCACTCTCTCTTGGCTCTCTCCCCATCTCTCTCTTGCATGCAACAACAAACACTCATCCAAATTCAAAGATTTCACCATCCATAGTTTATATTTTCGATATACTACTCAAACACCATTTTCATGTAAGTGTCTATGTAGATTTCATAATTCAATCTCCATGGTTGTGTTCAAGGAAATATGATTTCTTGATATATGATCATAAGAGAAGTTTAAAGTGATTTTATGGTTTAAAACTCAAGAGGAGAACCGTTATGGGCACTCTTAAGTTCGACCACCACCGGCCATGATCCAAGGAGAGCCGGTGGACTTTCAAAGTGTGATTTTCCAAGTTTTATAGTATGATCTTGCTAAGATACTAATTGCATGTTTGATATTTGATGATTTCTTGAAGTATTATTGGTAAATGAAGTGTTATGTTTAGAAGATTGTATGTAAGGTCTATTAGTAAGTGATCTTGGTGTTTAGATGATTAAAATGGTATGTATGTCATAAGAATCCATATTCATGTCCCTAAAAGTTATTGCATGTCAATGTTTTAGGCTTTTTTTGGTTTTGAACCTTTGCTATGTTCGAATTTTTATAAAAATTAAGGGAAAAGGATGATTTTTATTGTGTGATAGTATGAATGGTGGCACTAAGTTGATTTCAAGTAACTTGATTGGTTTTGTGTTAGAGTTGGTTCGAATTTTTGAGTAAAAAGGAAAGGAGTAGTCATTTGCTTAAGGTGCTTAAGATTTAAGAATCAAAGAATCTTTGGTTTTGATTAAAAGTTCGAATTTTTACTTTTAAAAAAATGGGTTTTTGATTTCGATTCAAGCTTGTAAAGAGTTTTGGTTTGAGGGATTAATTTTGCTTCGAATTTCTTTGAAAAAGGTTTTAAAGGATGAATTTTGGTATAAACTAAAGAGTATAAATGATCCATATACTTGCATGTCAAATTATGGTGTTGTATGTGATAATTCTTGAGAAATTCGAATGATATAAGTTGGATTTGTAGAAATTTTGATGGATTATGTGCTTAAAGTGTTGCTTGTGTGTTTCTATGATAAATTGGAGATAGATATGAAAGAAATAAGAATTGCTTGTTAAGATATAGGTTGTAATTGGCAAGATTAGAGTCTAAAAGGATCATTGGATCTTTTGTTTGTGTTTTGTGTTAAAGCCGAATGGTTTATGGCTATAAAAATGAATGATTTGATGCTAAAGTGGATGCATGTGAGATTTCTAAGAATAATGTGGATTATTTGCTTGTTTGGTTCGAATTAAGTGATGTAAAAAGAAGGTTTTTGAGTCATTTTGATACGATATTATGTATTGATATGATAACTCGAGTATAGAGTTTAATATACGAGGATTAAATGTTATATGTCATATTTGTATTGCAATACGTGATCCGAAATCTATTTGGTTTGGATATGCGAGTGTTGGTATATGCGTATATGTGTTAATGGTGAGAGTATATATAGATGCATACCCTTAGGGTATTACGTTTAAGGGGAAAGTTAAGCGTTCCGGGAACGTGAGTTAAGAAACTAATTAAGGTTTTGGTTTTGGATTGTAGATTCGGAGTGTGAGGGCGTTCAGGCTAGGAAAGGGAAAGGTTTACTAGGTGACAGTAGTTCAACATTCAGGAAAGCGAATTCAGGAAAGTAACTCTATTTACTTGTGTAAATGGTTATAGAGAGGATATTGTTCATGCCAAGTAGAGTATTGAACTGTTAAAGTAATGTACCCCTGTTATTGATACCCTGTCATTGATCTTATGAATTTGTTATTGACAAGCTTATTGATCCAACCCTTTGGTAACCCTTTTTTTTCCTATTCTGATTATTTGTTATACCATGAACTGTTATAAACCCTGTAAGTACCTTTACGAACCCCTTGTGATGATGCTTCATTCCTTGTTTACCTTATCCTCTATTGATCCTTGAAACGGTTTTGATTTCCCTAACTTGAGTACCATGTTATCATTGATCAAGATCCCTAGAATTGAACTTTGCTTATCCCTGATTCATTCCCTTAACTTTGAATTCTTGAAATTGAACTTAAGAATGAGTTTTGACATGAAAGAGTCTGAATGATTTCATATTCTTGGTAATGATAAAATGAATTTAGTAAACCTACCTTTTTCCAACTCAAGGTTTTCCAAACGAATTCCTGATGGATTGGATTGGGACGTAAGAGGCTAGTGGGACTAGTCCAGTCATAGTAAGAGGCTAGCGGGGCTAGTCCCATTTAAGGCTGAAATTATGCCATTGGTACCTTAAAGACCGGATGGAGGTCGGTACGGGCTGATCACCCGTATTATTATGAAATGAAAGATAAAGTGGTCCAGTCAAGGGTTCCTTAATGATTTTAAAAGGAATTGAAATTTCCTATTCAATAATTGATTCTTTGAAAATGAAAAAGGTTTATATTATTTTTGAAAAGAGTTGATTGTGATATTGTGAAGCTTTTAGCTTATGAACCCTGATTTTGATTCTGTTGATCATATAATTAATTCCCAATGATGAAAAGATTATCGCTTTCCATTTGAAAGATCATTTGTGATCCTGTTAATGATTTGTGATGAATGTCGGCTTTCACCCTATCTTGAGCCTTATTCCTTGAAAGCCCAAAGCTTTTCTTCATAACCCCTTTCATAGCCTAAAAGATAGAAATCTGCCACCTAGAATTGTTAAAATAGAATGCCCTGAGATCAATAAAGTATATTTTGGATTTTATTTTGTAGAACTGCTGTATAGTTACTTGTTGAGTTTTATACTCATATGTTTTACTTTAATCTAACCATGGTAGTTAAGCAAGAAGATGGCCAGGCTTAGGAACACTGCTCTTAAGAGCATACCTGGTGGTCCCTATCGTGTTGAGGGCTTTCGGTTGCCAGAGCAGGTAGTAAAATTTTTGAGTGAGCAAGCGCTTAGCTAGAGAGTTGTAAAGATACAATAGGTTATCTGTCGGTTCCAAGCTGGGATCGACTATGTATATTTAGTTTTATTTTGGGGTTGTAAGTTATATTTTATGATTGGTAGTTGTAATCTTGTCTCATACTTTATCATGTTTGATCCTGTTAGTAGCTAATCGGGGTTTATGCTTATTTAATTAGTAGATTAAAGGTGTGTGGGTCCTCATTTCCTAACCCCGAGATTGAGGGTGTCACATCCACTGTCCAGAACTAGGATGTTTTTCCTGTTGCCCTGCAATCACAAAGACCACTAATGATTAGTTTTAAGGACCCAGACTTGCTTGGATCCTTCGGCCTTTTTCAGTTTGTTAGTATTTGCAGCGGATTTAATATCAGAGTTTATGCTAACATGATGTTTATCAGAACTTATATCAGACTTTGCATAAGACTTTACACTAGATGGAATTAAAGTAACTTTCTTCAAATAAGGTTTTATTTGATAATAATCATAGTACAAACTATGATATTCCTTACAAGTATAAATGGAATGCCATAAACTACCACAATGAAAACAAGGATTTTGTAGCTTAAACCCAACAGACTAACTCTTAACTCCTGACTTAGGAGGTAAAGAGTTTATACTCTTATTCTTCCTACAAAAAGAAGCAAGATGGTTAGAGTTTCCACAGTTATAACATTTATTTCTAAGAGCATTAGGAACGGGCATATAATTATTGCTTTTATTCACACCTTCCTTTCCATTCCTATTTTTCCTAGCTGCCTTAACCTTGTTGACATTCCTTATTTCTTTCAGCTTATACTTAAGCTGCTTCTTTGTCATTAAGCCTATGTTGACTTCATCTGGTTTATCCTGTTCTAATTTGTCATAAGTTGACTTCTCCTTAACTTCTTTCACAGATCTTTCATCTTTTCAGAATCAGACTTAACAGTTTTAGCTACACACTTGACAGGATTTACCTTTGACTTAACAGTTTGTTTAACAATAATTGGCTCAATTTGTTCAGTTCCTTTTTCACTTTTATGATCTCCATAACTTAAGCCCTCTTTCCAGTTTCCACTACTTAATAAATTCTGAGTTGTTCTGTCAGAGTTAGTCCAAGTCCTGATAATCTCTTTTTCTTTTTCTAACTCAGTTTTTAGAGATTTATTCAATTTTAGCAATTCATCTCTAATAGAAAAAGCATCATCTCTTTCTTTCTGAGTTTGATGGAACATAACTAACTCTTTTTCTAAATAATCATTCCTTTTCTTAAAAGCAAGATTTTCAGAAGTTAATCTTTCACATGTTAAAGTTTGATCTCTGTAGCTAATAAACATGGTTTTAATATATAATCTCAACTCAGTTATATCATCAGTATGAAAAGCATAAGTTGTTTGAGGTACCTTTAATTCAGCAGCATCTGAACTGCTATCAGTATTTGCCATCAAGGCATAGTTCTCCTCATCTTCTGAATCTGAAGTGTCTGTTCAGCTTTTCTTCTTTGTGACAAGTGCCTTGCCTTTGTCACTTTTTCCTTTCTTGCAGTCAGGAGATATGTGGCCTTTCTCACCACAGTTGTAGCATTTGACATTCAAGTAATCTCTTCTATCAGACTTTGCACCTTTGCCTTCATATTTTCTGAATCCCTTCTTATCAGAACTTCCACTTTTCCTGGAAAACTTCTTTCGCTTTCTAAATTTCCTGTAGGATATCTTTGTGATACCCTTCACCATAAGAGCACATAATTTCATCATCTCTTCATCAGCATCTACTTCAGGTAAACTTTCAGTTTCTGAATCATCTTCATCAGAACTTGATGATTCTGAATCAGACTTTATGATGAGAGCCTTTCCTTTGCCTTTCTTTGAGACAGCCACTTTGAGGGATTCCTCCTCAGCCTTAAGAGCAACTGTCCTTGACTTTCTCTCATGTCTCTTGCTCCTTTGATCCATCTCAAGTTCTTGATTCTTGAGCAAACCATAGATTTCATCAAGAGAAGTTTCTTCAAGAGCATAGTTGTCTCTTATAGTAGTCGACTTCAAATCCCAACTTTCAGGAAGAGCTAAAAGGAATTTTAGATTTGAATCTTCAAGATCATATTCCTTGTCTACCAGTGACAGATCATTCAAGAGTTTGACAAACCCGTCATATAAGTCAGTTAATGACTCATCACTTTTTGAGTCAAAGTGCTCAGATTCTTGAGTGAGTATAGTCCTCCTGTTCTTCTTGATTACATCAGTTCCCTGACACCTTGTTTCCAAAGTATCCCATATCTCCTTTGCAGTCTTGCAATTAATTACCCTGTTTGACATGACATTACCAATGGAACTATGCAGCAAATGCCTTACCCTTGCATGAGATATCTTCAGCTGTATACTCACTTTTCTTCTTAGGTACGGTCTTTGCTGGTTGATCTACAACTACAACAGAGAGCTTGGTTGACTTATGTGGTCCTTCATTAATTCTGTCAAGGTATTCTGGATCTGTAGCTTCCAGAAACAGAGCCATCTTCACTTTCCATATGGGATACTCAAAAGGTCTCAGTATGGGAACCCTAATAGTCTCATATCGACTGTGGGTTTGAGTCTTTGGAGTTTCTTCAGTTTTGGCGGGCTTGGTTGGATTTTCTGCTTCTTCAGACATGATTGTTTTGGATCTTTACTGTATGTGTGTTAACAGATAGGCTCTGATACCACTTGTTAGGTCACACAACACTGTAGAAGGGGGTTGAATACAGTGTAGAATACAATCAAATCAATTTAGAACACAAGTAACAGAAAATAGATGTATTCGATATAATAAACTCTGTTACAATAGAACTGTTCTCTCTCAGTGATGAACAAATATCACGAAAGCTGCTAGGTTATAATGTATGATCTTCTCGATAATGATAACACATATGGTGTAAACCTATGTCTGTGTTTATATAGTACACAGTTACAAGATAACTTCTAATTGATATGGAATATAATTTTGTCTCCAAAAATATATCAATCAGATATCTTATACACGTATTTCAGTCCTCTAACTCTTTCCATGCATATCTTCTTTTGTATTAGTCTCGATCTTCTTTCCTGTAAATCAGCTTCCTTCCTTAACTATAAGTTTTCCCGTACTTAAGTTCTGATCTGACCTTAAGTCCTGATATCATATTTTGACTTCCAGTAAGTCCTGATTTCAGTAAGTCCTGATATTTCCTGTTAGTCAAGATCTGAAACTAAACATGAAACATATAAGACATGACATCTCAAATATATCTAACAATGTGACAGCTAGAAGACTAGTTCTAAAGAAGATTGAAGAACTGAGGAGTATTAGAGCCAAAGATGCACTCCCAGAGACCTTAACTATTCCTTACACAGGGAGTAGAGTGCATCTAAGGCCCTACTGGCTGATGGAATTCATGGATGATAAGGGAGTTAGGAGATTCTTCAGATTAGAGGACCAGTTGAGCATCTCTAGCAATGAGACTCTTCTGTAAATGCAAGGAATGCTAGATCTTTCAGAATCTGATGAACTTGAATTCCACAGACAGCTCTAAAATCAGATAGAAGAAAACAACAGGAAGCTTGGGAAGAAATCCAGACAATCAAGGAAATAGATCAATCTGCTCAGACTAGAGGAACACCTTGAAAATGATTGTGAGAAAATCTTTGAACACTTTGTCTTTTAAATTTTTCAGTAAATTATGCAACACTTTTCAGTTTTATCTACTACTTTTTAAATCTGTATTTTTAGAGTGTTTTGTTATCATCAAGTTTCTCTTAATTTATGACTAAAATTCTAGTAGACATAAATTGGAGGAGATTGTTGGGAATATATTGTGAACTTGATGATTACATTAACAAAACACCTTAGTAGATTCAACTTAGTGAAAAGTGTAGCACTCGACGGATAATCAGATATAGTCCCGACCGATGACTCAATATAGTCCCGACGGATGATGATTTGACATCCATCGAGTGAGTAGCTTATGTAACAATAAGTCATGTAGCACATTTCTGTAAACACCTTAGTATAGATTCAGTAGTAGCATATAATTAATGTTGACTTTAATTTGAAATGCAGAATAGGTTGATTAATTGTAAATATAAGATGTCTTGTAATTCTGCATAAGTGAAATGAAGTCAAGTGTCAAATAGCTACCCGACGGATGATCAACAAAGCCACCGACGGATGATCAACTAAGTTCCCGACGGATGATCAACAAGGCAACCCGACGGATGATAAACATGTACCCGACGGATGATCAATTCAAACATCTGTTGACAGTGACAACATAGTCACATGCGTCAAGTGTTTGCAAAAGGAATGTGGCAACCTATTCAGCTGGGTTTTTTAGAACAAAGAAGCATTACCATTTCCATGCTATTATGAAGATATTCAAAGATGTTGGAATAGAGTTGTGAAGCAGCATGGTATTAGACTTGATAGGTTTTGTTTTATTATCTTGCCTTATTACTATGTAATCTTGGTAATATATAAACCAAGAGTAGCAAGTAGAACAACAAGAAGACTAAGCAAATACATTCTCAGAGAAACAATTGTAAGCTGTATCCTGTAGCATTTCTCTGTAAGTTTAGTTGTTCATATTTATAAGCAGCTGTGAGCTATTCAAGCTTCACAGGGTTCTCTTGATATATATATATGGTGGATACATTCAAATCCACCACAAAGTTTTTAAAGACTTGTGTTTTTTAATTACTTGTGTTTTAATTTATCTAACTCTTCATTCCGCACTTTTCAAATCAAACACTTATATATTATTAAGAAAGAACCATTTTTCATTAATCTGAAAAAGTAGCCAGAATTACATTCAACCCCCCTCTGTAATTCTTGTTTTATTTTTAGGGACTAACAAAACTCCGATATAATAATTGAAGTGTTATAAGTTATTTTGAGTTTAGCTTTTATTTTATTTATAACCTTGCGATTGCTTTGATGAGTAGTGAGTCATGATTATTGATCTAGTTACGATTTTTTATTTGTAAGCATTTGTACACACGCACATTTCTGGCTTGTAAGTTGATTTGTGGGGTTTGATTGATCTTTGTGCGAATAACTGCATTTGTTGAGATGTTGCTTGTTGATTGGTTTAGTTATTCGATGGGGATCGTTGCATTCATATAGTTGCATTCATTCCTTTTGTATTTCTTGTTCTTTGAGTCTGTTTATGCTTGAGGACAAGCATCGATTCAAGTTTGGGGATATGTTTAGTGGCATTTATGTCACTTTATAATGCTCCGTAAAGCTTTGAATTGTTTTTTGTACTCAAGCTGTTAGTGTTTTTAATGTGTTTTCTAGTGTTGTTACATTTTAGGCATTTAACAGGAATTTAGGTGAATTGGCATTGTTTTGATGCTAATATGGTGCTAGGATGGTGTCTAGAATAAAAGCTCGTGAAAAGACCAACTCAAACCAGGAAGAAAAGAAGAAAGCAGAAATTTTTCCAGAGAGTCTGCGCGCCCGAGCTGTAGTAGCGTACGGCTGCGCCAGGAGTACAGAGATGCCACGCGCTCGCGCTGGTGAAGCGCGCGGCCGCGCCGGGTCGAACTCAAAGAATCCTATTTCTACTCTGATTTTGATACAGAAGACTTCTAATCTGCATGGGCTGCTATATAAACATAACTTAAGGTCGTTTTTCATAACAAGACGTACCTGAGCTTAAGGAGAAGGCGTAATAAAACCGTAGAGCATAATTCAACCAAGGCGAAGAGGATCTAGTTTATACTTGTGATTCTTTATTTTAAGCCGTAAATTTAGATGCTAGTTTTCTTGCTTGTGAACCTATACTCTTATTTCGTACTTGGTTTATTATTTATTCAGTATAAAAACTACATTTATTATACCATGCTTTCATCGGAACCCGCGTTGATGATGAGTCCGATTATGGGCTAATCATTATCGTGGGGTTCTAACAGATTTACTTATGGATTTCTTTAGTTAATTCATTTCGATACCTTAGTGTGTGGTGATTGTATGAAAACCTAGTATTGGTTGTGCTTATTCGTCTTATGAGCGTCGTGAACTTATAAGATAGTGTGTTAATCTTTAATGAAGCGAAAGTGAATTTAAGGGTTTAGAACTTGCCATGCTAGCATAGGTTCATGTATTTGATATGCATGATTCGTAGGTAACTTTAACCATCTTACTTTCCCTATGTAATTATGATAGATAACTTGTGCATTAAATCGTTATGTTGTCAAATTCTATAGACATATAGGGTCTCAATATAATTTGGTGTCTATTCAGCTTCTATCTCTTTTGTGGATGTCTGGTAGTATGGTATTCGTACAACGAAAGTTAACGTATATCAGTTTTGTGTTATCTGATTAGTGTCATAACCATTGCATGCTAAGGTTAAGAATGAAAAGGCTATTGAATGAAGTATTTAATGAAGTTAGAATCCCATGTTTGTGTCATATAGTATTCAACTCTCTTTATTCTCTTAGTTAATGTTCTTTAGTATAATCTTTTAGTTAATCTTAGTTATAAACAACCTCAATTTGTTATTCGTCTTAGCATTGGATAATAACCATACCATTGTTGCATATGTAAATTGATTAAAATTAACCTAAATCAGTCCATGTGGGAATGAACTAGAATTAATACTATATTACTTGCTATCACGTATACTTGCGTGAATATTAGCGCGTGTTCTAGCCCTAACAACGACGTAGGAACACTGATTTTTAAACTAGGGGAAAATCATGAATTTCATTGCTAGTTGTGAATAAAGCTAGGCGTTAAATGGCAGTATCCGGCTCATATTTTTATGAGTAGTCTTAGGTTGAATGAGATGGAGTGAAACACACTCATTCATAAATCATTGAAAAAAAAGAAAAAAAGGAAGAAAATGCAAAAAAAAGAAAAAAGAAAGAAAAAAGAAAGAAAAGAAAAGAAAAATTTATGTTAGTATATGCAGAATTGACCAAGAGTGAGCTCTTTAATACTCGAGCAATTAAGTTCTGGGGGACTTTGTGCCTAGTGATCTAAGGCTTGTATAGTCCGGGATCCGCTAACCTAAAGCTCGCTACATGGGTATTATTGTATAAGTCTTTTGGGACCTCATTCATTGCACGGTCAAATAAGCATTTGTGTTTGATGTGTTCATTATAATAGTATGAATCCTTGTCTAACTCTAGTAAAATTGAGGAGTTGTGAGTCATTATGTGTTTAACGTCTATTCTGTTTATAAACTTCTGATATTTTTGGTGAAAGAATAGGATATGATTATTGATCTAGTATTGAGAGTATATCTGATAAGCGTCGCACACACGCACATTTTCTAGTTTGTAAGTCGGTTTATGGCATTTAGTTGAGCTCTTTTTCAAGTAATTGCATTCTTAGCGACATTTGCTTGTTGATTGGTTATGGTTATTCCGAGGGGATCGTTGCATTATCATATTAGTTGCATTCATGCATTGGTTGTGTTTTTAGTGTCGAGTCTGTTTATGCTTGAGGACACGCATCGATTTAAGTTTGGAGGTGTGATAAGTGGAAATTATATCCACTTGGAACGCGTCGTATCGGCTTAAGATGATGTTTTGGACTCAAGTATGTGGTGTTTTTAATGTGTTTTTGTGTTGAGTCATTACAGGGCACTAGTCAGGAGGTGGAAAGGAGCTTTACAATAATTTTATGTTAATAAGGGATCAGGAATGGAGTTTTGGAAGATCGCATGAAGAATGGAGTACAAGGGAAGAAAATACAGAAAAAAGAACAGAACCTAAGAGTGCCCGTGCCTAATGCAGGGCGGCCGTGCCATGTTTGTCAGAAAGCCAGCGCACCCGCGCCACCGAACTGCGTACCCGCGCCACCGAACTGCGCACCTGCGCCCATCAAATCCTGCAGAATCCTGTTTCTATTATATTTCAAAGATTTGGAGAGTCCAGGATATTCAGGGGCCTATAAATAAGATAAAAAGACACTTTTAATCACAAGGAAGTCAGGGAGAACATTAAGAAGACCTAGAGCACACGAGACGGTTATGGAGAAGAAGAATTAGTTTCATACTTTTGTATTCTTTGATTTAGGAGATACTTTTGGATGCTTGTTTTGTTCTTGTTCTAAACCCTAATATTTTTATATTATCTCGTAGTATTCGGAATTTATTTATTACCATGTTTTCATTGGAACCCATGGTGACGATGCGTTCGATAATGAACTAATCATTTTTATGGGGTTCTAGTGGATTTATTTATGGATTTCAATAGTTGATTGTTTTAAATCTTTAGTGTGTGGTGATTTATGATTTCCTAGTTTGGTTGTGCTTATTCGTCTTTGATGCTTAGCTAACATCTAAGATTGTTTGTTAATCTCTGTTGAAGCGACAGTGAATATAGAGATTTAGAACTTTTCATGCTAGCATAGGTTTATGTATGAATTGACATGCATAATTCGTGGGCCAATTTTAACCATCTTAAACACCCTATGTAATCACAATAGATAACTTGTTCTTAAACCGTTATATTTTCAAATTCTATAGACATATAGGGTCTAAGAATAATTGGTGTCTATTTGGCTTCTATATTGATTGTGGATGCTCAGTAGTAGGGTATACGTATATCGAAAGATAGCGTATACTATTCGTGTTATCTGATTAGTTATCATCACCATCGCATACTATTGATAAAGACATAAACTTTGGATAAAGTATTTAATAAAGTTAGAATCCCACGTTTTATTCTTATATAAGTAAATTAGTTTTAATCTCTTAGTTAATGCATGCTAGTATAATCTCTTAGGTAGTTAACCAACTCAAATTTGTTACTTGTCTTAGCTGTGAATGATAACCATACATTGTTGCATAAGTGCATAATCTGAATTTAACCTAAACCAATCTCTGTGGGAACGAACTTGACTTAAATCTTATACTACTTGTGATCACGTACGCTTGCGTATATTTTCTCTTGTGTTTTAGTGCGAACACACATCCACTTTGTTCTATTTAGGTCTTCATGACCAAACATACGTGTAACATAATCAATTTCCTTTTCGTCTCCTTGATAGATTCTTGCAAAAATTTTATTACAAACCTGAAGCATAAAAAATATTTTCTCCATTTCCGTGACTTTGAAAAATTTGAGCATTTCACCAAGATTGCAAAGAGAACTAGAAGGGTCATCGTAGACCATATTCCAAGTTCTACCATTCACGGGAATCCAAGATATCAATCTAAGTTTGCTAGCATAAGCTTCGTTTATTAACATTGGAATAACCTATTTCAAGTTAAAATTAAAGTTAATTAACATGTTTGGTACTAATGAACATGTTTCTGTATTTCAGTAAAAAAAAAACTTCATACTCCCTCTGTCCAATTGAATTCTATACATCACTTTTTGGCACACTTTTCAATACTCGTTTAAATTATAATTGCATAATAGTTTTTTTTAATTTTATTTTTTTGAATAAAAGTTTTATGTTTAAACTTTTATTCAAAAATAAAAATTTAAAAAATATTATAAAACTATATTTTATAGAAGTCTCGAAATCTGTGCAAATTTTTTTAAAAAAACATTATAAAATTATATTTTATAGAAGTCTCAAAATACGTGCAAACAGTACACGTATACATCCTAGAGGGAAGGAGGGAGTACTAATTATCTTGTGAAAAGCGTATTATTTAATATAACCTTTAAAATTGACTTTTTAACCGGAGAGTTCTCACATCATGCATACTTCCACAAATCATACTAATTATATTTGAAAAATGGGTCAAGTATCCCTGACAATCATGTGTTATTTAAACTTTATCTAACATACTACTCCTGGAGAGTCAGATCTATATTTCAAGGGTCCAGATCTAAAAAAAAATTTAGCCTTCCGCGGTGTTATGGATTAAAACTACTATATATAATTGCTGTATTTAATACTAAGGAACGTGAGCTCCAAGGCTCGATTTGACTGCTCTTGTGTTTCGTGACTCAATCTGCCTTAACAAGATGCCTACGTACCTTGCTGATTGCCAAGGATCAAGTCAAAAAACGTAGTTCTGATCTGTGGGGTGAGACCCCTTATATAGATGTTGGTGGTCCTTGAATTGGACTTGGTATAGGAGACTTGGTGGACAAGCCTCTGAATTAGGATAGACTTAGGAGTCCTAGGAAGTAGGAAGCTGATTCCTTATCCTTTTAGGTCCCCTTGAGGCTAATCTCTAAGGATTTATATCCTTATCGGGACTCTTTTCAACATCTGATTTCTCCCTTATTAATTAATTACGAAATTAATTAATAATCAGGGCTTTTGGGCCTTTTTTATTCCACCAGGCCTGATCTGGTCCATCAGGCTTAACCTTTCTGGTCTGAATATCATATATCTTTTTATTGGGCCTAGCAGCCCACAGCTTGTATAATTAATGCAGTATTTAATTATACAATCATAATTTATTTATCCCTATCATTTGCCCCCCAACTTTTGGGAAACATTGAATAGGTTTCGCAGAAGTTAAGTCCATTTGTTCCCTTACAGGGTTTCGTTTTTCCGTAAAGTGTGGAGCGACCTACACGTTTACAACGAATTTTTCCTTTTATTTAGGAATTATTTTGATTTCCAGGAATTTTTCCCTTATTTCCGGGATTTTTCCCTAATTTCTGGAATTTTCCCTAATTTTTCTGGGATTTTTCCTTATTTTTCTGGGATTTATCCTTAATTTCTGGATTTTTCCCTTAATTTCTGGGATTTATCCTTAATTTCTGGATTTTTCCCTTAATTTCTGGATTTTTCCCTTAATTTCTGGGATTTATCCTTAATTTCCTGGGATTTATCCTTAATTTCTGGATTTTTTCCCTAATTTCTGGGATTTTTCCCTAATTTTCTGGGATTTATCCTTAATTTCTGGATTTTTTCCCTAATTTCTGGGATTTTTCCCTAATTTTCTGGGATTTATCCTTAATTTCTGGATTTTTTCCCTAATTTCTGGGATTTATCCTAATTTTCTGGATTTTTCCCTTAATTTCTGGATTTTTCCCTTAATTTCTGGGATTTATCCTTAATTTCTGGGATTTTTCAGCAATTTTCTTACTTTTAGCCCATTTTCTGATTAATTAAATAATCAGAAAATTGGCTTTTATTGCATAATGCATCCTAGGCGTTGTTGACCCCCGCCTAGGAGACGACCTTCCAACAGCGCCTAGGAATATTGTCTCCTGGGCGTTGTTGGAGGCCCCATACTTCCTAGGCATTGTTGACCCCCGCCTAGGAGACATCCTTCCAACAGCGCCTAGGAATATTGTCTCCTGGGCGTTGTTGGAGGTCCCATACTTCCTAGGCGTTGTTGACCCCCGCCTAGGAGACATCCTTCCAACAGCGCCTAGGAATATTGTCTCCTGGGCGTTGTTGGAGGTCCCATACTTCCTAGGCGTTGTTGACCCCCGCCTAGGAGACGACCTTCCAACAGCGCCTAGGAATATTGTCTCCTGGGCGTTGTTGGAGGCCCCATACTTCCTAGGCGTTGTTGACCCCCGCCTAGGAGACATCCTTCCAACAGCGCCTAGGAATATTGTCTCCTGGGCGTTGTTGGAGGTCCCATACTTCCTAGGCGTTGTTGACCCCCGCCTAGGAGACATCCTTCCAACAGCGCCTAGGAATATTGTCTCCTGGGCGTTGTTGGAGGTCCCATACTTCCTAGGCGTTGTTGACCCCCGCCTAGGAGACATCCTTCCAACAGCGCCTAGGAATATTGTCTCCTGGGCGTTGTTGGAGGCCCCATACTTCCTAGGCGTTGTTGACCCCCGCCTAGGAGACATCCTTCCAACAGCGCCTAGGAATATTGTCTCCTGGGCGTTGTTGGAGGTTGTTCGAGCTTTGATTCATTCAATGAACTTTGATTTTAAATCTTTTCAAAATTCAAATCTTATGGGCTTCCCGCCTTTTTCTTAGGCCCAGGCCCATTTGTGCATCTTTGAGCTCCTCTATATAAGAGGTGGAGTGTGAGTTCATTTCTCACACTTCACCTTCACAAAAATTTCTAAACTTCAACTCTGCAATTAGTCACTTAAGAATCGCCACCTCCAAGCTATTTCCGGCTTTATACTCCACCGCTTTCTGGGCTGATTTTGAAGATTCCGTTTGAATCTTCATCTTCTTCACTTACTTTCAAGAGCTTCCTGGGTTTTTGTCTTCATTCATGGCGGATTCCGAGTCATCTCACTCCCATGTCCCCCAAGCTGTCGCCCGTCCCTCTAGGGCCAGCCGAGGTAAAAAATCTCTTGTACATTCCTCAGTTATTTCTCTTAGGGATCTTTTAACCGAATTCGGGCAAGCCTTTCCTAACATGTTACACTTAGATACATATAATTATCCTTCTAGATTTGGTCTAGATCAAGTAGGCACCATAGCCCGCCTTTTTGGCATTTCTCACCCTTATAGGGCCGAGGCTCCAGGCCCAAATGATAGGGCCTGCTACCCAAAACCTGGGGCCATTCGGGTCTATAAGGAAACCTTCTATGCTGGTTTTCGCCTACCTCCTCATCCTTTTGTTTTTCGCCTCTTGGCTGAGGCCCGAGTTTGTCCGACCCAACTCACACCCAACTCTTGGCATTTTATTCACTGTTATATGGCCCAATCTCGTAAACACGGTTTTGAGCCAAATGTTTGTGTCTTTCGTTACTTATTTAAATTTGTAAATGCTTCTGAGGACCAAGGATGGGTCAAAATAGTTCATAGATCCTTGGCCCGTTCCTGCTTTATTTCTGGCACCAACCCCGACTCGTATCCAACATGGAAGAGTGAGTGGTTTTTTGTATTTCTGGATTCCGAGGAGGGTTGGGATCATTTTTTCAGGCCCAACTTCTCAAAAAGTATAGACGGGTCTTTAAGAGACCTAAAATTGGGGATAGATGAGGATGCGGCCATCAAGGCTATTACTGCTGATAACTTGCACCATTGCGCTCTCATCCTTTCAGAGGGTAATTTGCAAAGTTTAGGTCTAAGTGACCTCGGTCCCGAGGGTATTTCTTTCCCCTTTTTGTTCCATTTTCTCCTTTCTCTATTTGTCCTTTTTCTTACGTGTTCGTATTTGCCTGCAGCTAAGGCCGCTTTGGACACGATCTTCAAGAAGCGGGAGGCCCGTGCCGCCCAGGGCTCTGCTGTTGAGACCCACCGCGACAAGCGGGTTAGGATTGGTGACGGCCCTTCAGTCACGGTTCAGGAGGCCGTCCCTACCTTTTTATCCCAGAGGCCTCCTAGCCTTGATGAAGATACCTCTCCCTTCACCGTCACTTGGGGCCTTCAGAGGAGGGACACGGTAGTAGGGAGTTCCGAGGCTGCCGCCGTTTGGTCTCAGAGTGTGATCACGCCTCGTGACAGGGCTGAGATCGTAGAGTCTTCTGATGACCTACAGATTGAGCGTCTGGGTGCTCAGGCCGTGGCTTCTGTAAGCCTCTTCCTTTTTTAACTATTTTTTTTTTTTTTAATTACTTACTGTACTTTGATATGTTCATGCAGATGAATACCTATCTCCAGGCTGCCCTTCACAATTTGAAGGATGTGAGGACCAGCCTAACTATTGCTGAGAGGGACAGGGATAGGTACCTCAAGGCTTCTGAGGCCAACTTCACTCGTTTCCGTGAGGTAGAGAAGGAGCTGGCGGATGAGAAGGAGAAAGTTCGTAAGCTGGAGCTGGATGCTCAAAGGGCCCGAGCTGAGGTGATAGCTGAGTATAAGGCATCTCAGGACTTTCAGGATGTCCTAAATGCTGAGTACGATGCTAACTTCCCGGAGACCTTTTCTAGCTGTTGGGAGCAGATAGTAGAGGAGATTGGGAAGAAGATTCCGGAGGTGACTCTCACTGCCTATCCAGTCCCTGACATTCCTGGGAGAGAGCCTCTTCTTGATGACATCCCTCTTTCTCCTATTCTTGCTTCTTCTGCTGAGGTCGAAGCTGTTTCTCCTCGAGGTGCTGATCATGTTCCAGTTCCTTCTTCTGCTGCCAATGAAGGAAACATCGATGATGACTTCTTCAAGGATCTTTGAGTATTTTGTTTTTCTTGTTTGGCCTATTGTGGCTTTCTATGTATTGACTTAATCGCATTCAGAACTTATTACCCTTCGGGGCTTGTATTCTATATGTTGCTTTTCTTGCCTTTTTCTGTTTTATCTTTACCATCTTAATATGCATTTGAACCTTAAACATCCTTAGATAGAAATAATTTTAAACTCTTTAATATGAAGTCTGGTTTTCCAAAACCTTACATAGCATGGGTTCGACCCTAATCAACAATAACTAGACAATGTAAATTCTACTAGAATATAAAATCCTATGCAAGCAAAGCTTCAAGGTGCTTTTAAACCTACTTGTCAATGACAAGTGAGAATCATACTTCTCCAATCTTACACATAGTAAACCTTCAGGTTTTGTGCGTGCCAGGTCCTCGGGACTTCAAAACCTTCCATAGTTTCCAGCTTGTAGGTTCCTCTACCCTGAACGCTCTTGACTCTGTACGGCCCTTCCCAATTTGGGGCAAGCTTTCCTTTCTGTCCAACACCAGAAGCCTCTATTTTTCTCAAGACTAGATCTCCTTGTTTAAAAAATCTCTCTTTAACCCTTAGGTTGTAATAGAATGAAGCCTTTTTCTGATATTCTACTATCTTTGCATGTGCCTCATCTCGCACTTCATCAATTAGATCCAGGGCTAACCTCTGCCCTTCCTCATTTTCTACAGCATTGAAAGTCTGAATCCTTGGAGAGGAATGCGATATCTCCACGGGAACTACTGCTTCTGCCCCATATGCCAACATGAAAGGAGTTGCTCCTGTCGTGACTCTACAGGTGGTCCCATAGGCCCATAATATTGGAAGTATCTCATCCACCCAATTATTTCTTGACTTCTCGATCCTCTTTTTTAGTCCATCCAGGATTATCCGATTTGCTACCTCTGCTTGCCCATTGGCTTGCGGGTGAGCCACAGAGGTGAATCGTAACTCAATTTCATTTTCTTCACAATACTTCATGAATTCCTCATTGTTGAATTGTGTTCCATTGTCAGTGACGAGGATACGGGGAATTCCATATCGGCACATAATGTTTTCCCACGGGAATTGTGCAACCTGCTTAGTTGTGATTTTGGCCAAGGGTTTGGCTTCGATCCACTTGGTGAAATAATCAATGGCTACAATCAGAAATTTCCTTTGTGCCGTGGCCATAGGAAAAGGCCCTAGAATATCCATCCCCCACATGGCAAAGGGAATAGGCGAGTTGATAGAGGTCAGCATCTCGGGGGGTTGTCTAACAACTGGTGCATGCTTCTGACAGCGATCACACTTCTTCACATATTCTTTGGCATCAGCCATCATTTCTGGCCAATAGAAGCCTAAACGAGTTATCTTATGAGCCAAGGCCCTGCCCCCCAAGTGTTGCCCACAAATACCTCCATGCACTTCTTCAAGAGCTAAGCGTGCCTCATCGGGCCTGAGACACCTCAGGTAAGGAACCACGAAAGATCTTTTATATAGAATCCCCTCTATCAAAGAGTACCTTAGTGCTCGAACAGTTAACTTCCGTGCCTCAATTGCATCGCTTGGCAACCAACCGGTTTGAATGTGAGCCTTGATGGGATCAATCCATGACGTCCCCAAGCCTACGGGAGCCACAAGCTTAACATCTATGCTTCGTGTTTTCAAAACACGGAAGTACACACTTCCTGAACTTTCTTCAATCTCAGATGAAGCAAACTTTGATAGCGCATCTGCTTTAGCATTTTCTTCCCTTGGAATGTGTTCAACATGGCATTCATTAAATTGGGTCATCACAGCCCTTACTAGGCGAACATACTTAGCCATCGTATCATCCCTTGCCTCAAATTCTCCCTTTACCTGGGATATGATCAGCTTCGAGTCTCCACGGACCTTTAAGTTTTTGACTCTAAGTGTCCCAGCTAGGCCAAGGCCAGCAATCAGGGCTTCATACTCTACCTCATTATTTGTTGTTGGGAAGTCTAGCTTCATGGCATACTCAATTAAGAATCCATCTGGGCTTTGCAAAACCAACCCTGCTCCACTGGAATTTGTTTTTGATGCTCCATCAAAATAGAGAACCCAATATTCTTTCTCCTTGTCCCCATTGTCGACTCCCTTGTCTTGAGGTGTGGTATCTTCCTGCCCCCCGACTTCTTGGTTGGGTATGGTACATTCCACCACGAAGTCAGCTAGTGCCTGGGCTTTTATGGCCATACGTGGCTTATACTTGAGATCGAACTCTCCCAATTCTATTGCCCACTTAATCAGTCTCCCACTTGCCTTGGGACTGTGAATGATATTTCTCAGTGGCTGATTTGTTAGCACTTCAATTTGGTGAGCTTGAAAATAAGGACGCAGCTTTCTTGAAGCCATTATCAAGGCTAAAGCGAATTTCTCAATGGCTGAATAATTCAACTCAGCACCATGCAAAATTTTGCTGACATAGTATACGGGTTTCTGGACTTTTAGTTCCTCCTTAACCAACACCGCGCTCAAGGCGCTTTCTGAAACAGCCAAGTACAAGAATAAAACTTCACCCAGAACTGGCTTGGCCAACAACGGGGCCTGGCCCATATACTTCTTTAACTCTTCAAATGCCTTCTGATTTTCCTCACTCCATACAAAGTCTTTAATGTTCTTTAATGACTTGAAGAATGACAAGCACTTGTCTCCTGACTTGGAGATGAATCGTCCTAGCGCAGCAACCCTTCCTGTGAGTTTCTGAACATCCTTGACAGTTTTTGGGGGTTCCATGTCCAGGATTGCCTTTATTTTATCGGGGTTAGCCTCAATTCCCCTCTTTGAGACCATCAATCCCAAGAATTTTCCAGATCCTACTCCGAAAGCACACTTCGTGGGATTCAACATCATCTTGTGGTACCTCAGGACCTCAAAAGCTTCCCTCAAATGGGTTATATGATCAGTCTTTACTAGACTCTTGACTAGCATGTCATCAACATAGACTTCCATAGTCTTCCCAATAAGATCCTTAAAAATTTTATTCACCAACCTTTGATAGGTGGCTCCTGCATTCTTGAGACCAAACGCCATAACAAGATAACAATAAACGCCAAAGTCAGTGATAAATGATACCTTTGGAACGTCATCCTTATGCATTTTGATCTGGTTGTATCCGCTAAACCCATCCATGAAACTCAGCATCTCATGTCCAGCGGTGGCATCAATCAAAGTATCAATTCTAGGCAGCGGAAAACAGTCTTTGGGGCATGCATCATTCAGATCGGTGAAGTCTATACACATCCTCCACTTTCCATTAGCCTTCTTCACCATTACAGGGTTTGCTAACCACTCCGGAAATTGAATCTCCTCAATGAATCCAGCCTCCAAGAGCTTTTCCACTTCCTGCTTTATAGCCTCTTGTCTTTCCGGGGCAAAATTTCTTTTCTTTTGTTTCACTGTCTTCCGGCTTGGATCTACGTTTAGCTTGTGAGTAATTAACTCCGGGTCTATGCCTGGCATATCAGCTGCTGACCATGCAAACACATCACTATTTTCTTGCAAAAATTTCACTAACTTCCCTCTAAGGGGCTCCTCTAATGTGGCTCCAATGAAAGTCATCCTCTCAGGATTCTTGGGATCTAAAGGAACCGAAACCAATTCTTCTGCTGGCCTTCCTCTATTCTCATCATTTTCTCGAACATCCATATCTTCAATAGGAAGAACCTGCCCCCCGACTCCATCTGCCCTCAAAGAGGCCACATAACAGCTTCTAGCCATTTTTTGATCTCCTCTCTCTTCTCCAATCCCGTTTCGGGTGGGAAACTTCATGACTGAATGGTAGGAAGAGGGGACTGCCTTGAAGGCATGTATCCCTGTTCTCCCCATGATAGCATTATAAGTTGAACTAGCCTTTACCACCATGAAATCCAGCATCTGAGTCGCTTGCCTTGGCTCCGTACCTATGGTGGTTGGCAATTTAATTATCCCTTCCACAGGACATTCTACTCCAGCAAATCCATATATCGGCATGTCGGTTGGTGTCAACTGGGAGTCGTTATACCCCATCCTTAGAAAGGTGTCGTGGAGCAAGATATCCACAGAAGCACCATTATCCACAAGGACCCTCTTAACCGGGCTATTTCCTATTATCGGCGTTATGACCAGCGGGTCGTCATGGGGAAACTTCACACCCTCTAGGTCGGAATCATCAAAAGCCAATGTTACTTCTGTCCTGGCCCTCTTCGGGGCTTCTCCAACAATATGCATAACCTCTCTAGTATATGCCTTTCTGGAATTTTTGGACAATCCCGCAGCAGTTGGACCTCCAAAGATCGTGTTTATCACAGGCCCTCGAGGTCTCGGCCCTCCATAAATGGTGTTTATAACTGGTCCTCTAGGTTGGGGATTCCGCCCCTGATCATCTTGGTCCCTCCTACGATCTTCAAAGTTCTTCCTTCCATTATTATTTCTGTCTCCTCCATCTCCAGTATACTTGTTCAATCTTCCTTTTCGAATCAAAAACTCAATTTCATCTTTCAACTGCCTACACTCATCGGTGTCATGGCCAACATCTTTGTGAAACCTGCAATACTTGCCCTTATCTAGCTTGGCGGGATCAGCCTTCAAGGGCTTAGGCCAGCGAATATCTCTATCTTTCTCAATCTCCATCAAAATCTGACTTCTGGGAGCATTCAGCTTAGCGTATTCAGTGAACTTTTGCCCAGGTCCTCCCTTCTTGGGGGTTGAATCAGGGTTTTGTTCGGTTCTAGGATATTTGTCCTTAGCGATATACTCCAAATCAGTTTTTCGTTTCTTGCCTCCAGTGGGCTCATTACTTACTACGGTCTTCCTCATACTTTCTTCAACCTTGATATACTTCCCTGCCCTCTCTTGGAGCTGCAACATGCTCTCAGGGGGTCGTTTGGCCAAAGACATCTTAAAAAACTCATCCCTAGTTCCTTGTTGCAGTGCTATCATGGCTACCTTATCATCAAGGTCTGGGACTTTTAAAGCCTCCTTTGTAAAACGATTCAGGTAATCTCTTAAGGATTCCTTAGCTCCCTGCACAAGACTCATAAGAGATGCTGAACTTTTCTCATGGACTCTTCCACTGATGAATTGCTTAATAAAAGCCTGACTTAATTCTCTGAATGATCCAATAGAATTTGGGGGTAGGCGACTGTACCATCTTTGAGCCATACCCGACAGGGTTTGAGGAAAGGCCCGACATTTTATAGCATCATTCACGGGTTGCAGCAGCAGTGCATTAGAGAATGTCCTAACATGATTAGCGGGGTCTCCCGTGCCATCATAGGCTTTGATAGTGGGCATCTTGAATTTCCTTGAGATATGGGCATTCATTATCTCTTCTGTGAAGGGTGGAGTTGGATCATCAGGATCTCCAAGGGGAAGGAGATTGCTTGGATCAGTTCTTGGGACAGCAGCCCTTCTTCTTACCGGACCATCCAGGTCTATGATAGGAGGAGGATTTCTCCCCCTAGGTGGTATGTGGGTTCTGGTGGCTTGGTGAGCCTCCAAGTCACGCCTCAGCCTTTGGATTTCAGCCTCATGAGCCCTGATCTTTTCCTGCACTTCTTGGGGATTCGCCCCTGGGGTGCTTTGGGGGCGTTGCCTTCCATCGGCCATTGGCTCTTTTCCAGGACGCCTCCTTCTCGGGGCCACTTCATCATCCGAAGATTCGGAGTCTCTCTCAGTGTATGGACCAGAAAATTCCCGATCCTCAGGGATAGGATCCAAACCTCGTATATAGGGGGGCGACCGCCCTCGTGCTTCACTTCGCCCAGCATATCCGCTTCCTCCAACCTCAGGGTGAAGGGGCATCCCATAAGGGGGGTTAGTAGTAACAACAGTTGAATATTCATACCCGACGGGTCGAGAATTCACAGGTATATGTACTTGTTGAACTTGAGGATTCGTACCTTGAATAGTCGGGGGAGTTGTCCCTTGTGGCTGAGGTTGAGTTGCCCCTGTCTGGGCTTCCCCCTGAGTAGATGCATAAGTTGAATGGGGAGGAACCTCCACGGTTGATGAAATCACCTGGGTTGTCCCTGATGGTGTTCCCTCCTCCAGAGTGCTGGTTGTTCTCCGTGTTCTCGCCATGGTTGTTGTTCCGTTTTTCCCATAGACGGCGCCAAATGTTATGGATTAAAACTACTATATATAATTGCTGTATTTAATACTAAGGAACGTGAGCTCCAAGGCTCGATTTGACTGCTCTTGTGTTTCGTGACTCAATCTGCCTTAACAAGATGCCTACGTACCTTGCTGATTGCCAAGGATCAAGTCAAAAAACGTAGTTCTGATCTGTGGGGTGAGACCCCTTATATAGATGTTGGTGGTCCTTGAATTGGACTTGGTATAGGAGACTTGGTGGACAAGCCTCTGAATTAGGATAGACTTAGGAGTCCTAGGAAGTAGGAAGCTGATTCCTTATCCTTTTAGGTCCCCTTGAGGCTAATCTCTAAGGATTTATATCCTTATCGGGACTCTTTTCAACATCTGATTTCTCCCTTATTAATTAATTACGAAATTAATTAATAATCAGGGCTTTTGGGCCTTTTTTATTCCACCAGGCCTGATCTGGTCCATCAGGCTTAACCTTTCTGGTCTGAATATCATATATCTTTTTATTGGGCCTAGCAGCCCACAGCTTGTACAATTAATGCAGTATTTAATTATACAATCATAATTTATTTATCCCTATCACGCGGAAATTGTGACGCCCTCAATCTCGGGGTTAGGAAATGAGGATCCACACACCATTAATCTATGAATTAAATAAGCATAAACCCCGATTAGCTACTAACATGATCAAATAGGATAAAGTATGAGACAAGATTACAACACCATAGAATATAACTTACAACCCAAAATAAAACAAAATATACATAGTCGATCCCGGATTGGAACCGACAGATAACCCATTGTATCTTTACAATGTTTGACTAAGCGCTTGCTCACTCAAAAACTGTACTACCTGCTCTGGCAACCGGAAGCCCTCAACATGATAGGGACCACCAGGTACACTCTTACAAGCAGTGCGCCTAAGCGTGGCCATCTTCTTGCTTAACTGTCATGGTTAGATTAAAATAAAACATATGAGTTTAAAACTCAGCAAGTAACTAAAAAACAGTTCAACGATATAAAATCCACAAGATACTTTACTGATCTCAGGGCATTCTAATTTATCAATTCTAGGTGGCAGATTTATATCTTTTAGGCTATGAAAGGGGGTTATGAAGAAAACTTTGGGATTTCAAGGAACAAGGCTCAAGATAGGGTGAAAGCCGACATTTATCACAAATCATTAAAGGATCATAACTGATCTTCCAAATGGAAAGCGACAATCTTTTCATTATAGGGAATCAATTATATGATCAACAGAATCAAAATCAGGGTTGACAAGCTATAAGCTTCACAATATCACAATCAACTCTTTTTTCAAAGCAATATAAACCTTTTTCATTTTTAAAGAATCAATTACTGAGTAGGAAATTTCAATTACTTTTTGAATAATTATGGAACCCTTGATTGGACTACTTTATCTCTCATTTCATAATAATAATACGGGTGATCATCCCGTACCGACCTCCATCATGTCTTTAAGGTACCAATGGCATAATTTCAGCCTTAAACTGGACTAGTCCCGCTAGCCTCTTACTATGACTGGACTAGTCTCACTAGCCTCTTACGTCCTAATACAATCCATCAGGAATTCGTTTGGAAAACCTTGAGTTGGAAAAAGATAGGTTTACTAAATTCATTTTATCATTACCAAGAATATGAAATCATTCGGACTCTTTCAAGTCGAAACACATTCTTAAGTTCAATTTCATGAATTCAAAGTTAAGGAAATGCATCAAGGATAAGCAAAGTTCAATTTTAGGGATCTTGATCAATGGTAACAAGGTACTCAAGTTAGGGAAATCAAAATCGTTCAAGGACCAATAGAGTATAAGGTAAACAAGGAATGAAGCATCATTACAAGGGGTTCGTAAATGTACTTATAGGGTTTATAGCAGTTCATGGTATAACAAGTAAATAGGAAAAAGGAGTTACCAAGGGTTGGATCAATAAGCTTATCAATAACAATTTCACAAGATCAAAGACAGGGTATCTCAAGAATCGATAACAGAAGTACATTACTTTAACAGTTCAATACTCTACATGGCATGAACAATATCCTCTTTTAATCATTTACACAAGTAAGTAGAGTTACTTGCCTGAATTCGCTTTCCTGAAGGTTGAACTACTGCCACCTAGTATACATTTCCCTTTCCTATCCTGAATGCCCTCACGCTCCGAATCTACAATCCAAAACCAAACCTTAATTAGTTTCTCAACTCACGTTCCCGGAACGTTCACTCAATACGATAACTCGATTGTACTCTTGACTCGAACTATACGAGTATAGCTTATACACACATGCACATAGCACATAACACATTCTTCACTCATAGCCTTTATATCCTTATATACTCGATAATCAACTTATATCCTCTTTTATCTTGACTAATCCTCAAATCAAACTATTATAACTCATACGAGTACACGATTCATTCACAACTAAATCTTTACGACCACAACTATCACTTATAGTTCTTTAAAGTCAAACAACTTAATTCCCCTTTTCTTTTATCCCCTAATTCGAACCACATACCACAATCAAACAAACAAATCCACAAATATTCATAAATACACACCTAATCATTCTTTCAATTATCAAAAACCAAGTTTTGACTTTTAATTCCTATGGCCTATTCGGCCTTATTGTACTTACTAAGCACAAAATCTATCAAATACTCAATTTAGCTCACATAAACACATAGCTCAATCAAAACCTTCAAAAGAATCCTTTTCTTTTAACATCAAAATTCGAACCACAATCCTATTTATACAATCGAATTTCTCAAAAATTACACCATGCAACTTTAGTTCTAGCATAATCCAACATTTAAACTAACACCTTTTTCTTTACCAACAAAATTCGAACCAAATCATACATATATACTTACATGCAATTCAAATTCATTCCCTAATTAAATCAAACACTCATTTTAATCATAATCTTCGAATTACACATCAAAACATCACTTAGTGACTCAAACCCTAATCGAATTTTCCAGTTAAACATACATGCATTCACTTAGCATCAAACCAATCCCTTTTAGACCCATTTTTCATTCGGCTAAAACCACAAATCACAATTCAAGAACCAAACAATGACATGCATCACTAATTCCTATTTTAAATCAACATGCAGTCTCATTTCTTACTAATTAAACTTAGTTTACACCAAGATCAAGTCACCAAATCCAATTCCCTTTTATTAGTATTAAAACCGAACTACAACCTCAACATGCAACCACAAATTTTGATTTCTCAAGCACCCAATCAACTACACAAGTCCAAATACTTTTAAAATAATCATCAAAATCCTTTTATCAATCAACACACTTAAATTTTCGAAAGAAATACAAAACCCTTTTGAACTTTTCAAGAAATCAAGACATACAAAGGCTACATACAAGTTTTAAAGTGCATAGAGCTTAAAAACCACATCATTTCAACTAGCACATCATTTTCGTAAAATACCACCGGCTCTCCTTGGATCATGCCCGTGATGGTCGAACTTAAGAGTTCCCATAACGGGTCTCCTCTTGAGTTTTAAACCACAAAAATTTACTTTAGACTCTCTTATGATCATATATCAAGAAATCACATTTCCTTGAATACAACCATGGAGATGGAACTATGAAACTTACTTAAAAACTTACATGCAAGTGGTGTTTGTGTAGATTATCGAAAATGAAGACTATGGATGATAAAATCTTTGAATTTGGATGAATTTTTGTTGTTGCATGTAAGAGAGAGAAGAGAGATGGGGAGAGAGCTGAGAGAGAGATGAGTGATCGAGAGAGAGAGAGAGGGGGGGGAGAGAGAGAGAGAGAGCCACGAGAAAGAAAAAGAAAGAAGGGGGAGAAAATGAGCTAATATTTGTAATAGAGGTAGGGGTAGTTTAGTAAATTACTAATCCCCCTTTTTAATTTGATTTCCTTTCTCTTTTTACTCCAATAAAATTGAATATAAATATTAAATATATCTCTCACAGAAAGTTGAATTGCGAATGAAAATTTTAAGACGGAGATCTCGAAATTAGATTTCCAACCATTACTCATAATAAACTTTTGAGCGTACGGTTGATTTTATATAATTTTTACAAGTTCATGCTGAAAATAGCGTTTTAATACATAAAATCATTTTAAAATACAACGATCATGAAATAAATCCTTCTATCATTTTTAGAAAGTCCCTAGGACTATTTCGAAGATAAAAAAATAAATTTCATGCCTTTACCTTACTCAGATAATTTTATAAAAATGTGCAAGGGTTAAATAAACCTTATTTAAATCAAATAATTCCCTTAAATCCATTTAAAAATTAACAGATCACGTAATCATGTATACAGACAAGCAAGCACATATACTAACACATCACAACTCATGTCTAATCATAAAATTTTCCCTTTTTATCATTATTCCTCTTTACGCGTGGGTCACGTTCTGCCTGACGGCCCGACGCTCAGCATTTCAATTATGCTTCTCAATTACCTTTACCAACCGACACGTCACTAGAACGCAATACTTTATTTAAACATTTCATTTCACATTATAACACATATTCCATATTTTAAACACTTTAATCCCTTTTTAGGACGGGTTCCGTTCTTCTTGACGGCCCGACAACACAGCTTAACTCCTAAGCCGACTCTTTCAATTCGAACGCATCTTTCTATGCTCCCAGATACTAATATAAAATAAAGACAATTAATCATCACCTAATCACATAATTTATAATCACAGCACATAAATCACACTTTAATCACTTAATTACGTCACGAATTTCCCAGTCGTTACAATCTACCCTCCTTAAAAGGATTTTGTCCCCAGAATCTAGTCTTAGCAAATATATGGGGATACTTTTCTTGCATTTCACTTTCTAATTCCCAAGTTGATTCTTCCACTATTGGATTTCTCCACAACACTCTAACTAGAGGTACAACTTTATTTCTAAGTGTCCTCTCCTTTCGGTCTAAGATTCGAACTGGTTGTTCCACATAAGACAAATGTGGTTGAATTTCCACTGGTTCCAATTCGATCACATGGTTCACATCATCATTATACTTCTTTAGAAGAGATACATGAACTACATTGTGAAGATGTTGCATTTGCGGAGGTAGCTCTAATTTATATGCCACCTTTCCTACTCGTCGCAGTACTTCGAATGGTCCAATATACGTAGGACTCAACTTCCCTTTCTTTCCGAATCTGGATAGACCTTTCCAAGGAGATATCTTTAACAAGACTTTATCTCCAGGTTTGAATTACATATCTTTTCGTTCTCGATTTGCATACTTCATTTGTCGATCTTGAGCCGCAATTAATCTTTTTCGAATCATTTTCACCTTTTCTTTCGTCTGTTGAACTAGCTCTGGGTCAATTATTTTGTGCTCACCCACTTCATCCCAATATGTAGGGGATCTACATTTTCTGCCATACAGCGCTTCATAAGGCGGCATGCCAATGCTTGCGTGATAACTGTTGTTGTAGGAGAACTCAATCAATGGCAAATCTATTGCACAAGTTTGCAACATATCCTCGATCATCTGTATTATCCTTTCACTTTGCCCGTCAGTCTGCGGATGATATGATGTACTCATTTTCAGCTTAGTTCCCAAATGGTCATGAAATTGTCTCCAAAATCTTGAGTTAAACCTTGGATCTCTATCGGACATAATAGATACAGGAACTCCGTGACGCATCACAATCTCGTCCAAGTACAATTTGACCAATTTTTCTAATGAAAACCTTTCATTTATCGGAAGGAAATGTGCCGATTTCGTCAATCGATCGATTACTACCCAAATCGCATCGTGATTAGACTTGGTTTAAGGTAATCCTACCACGAAATCCATCACGATATTTTCCCATTTCCATTCTAGTATGTCCAGTGGTTGAAGCAATCCACTTGGTCTCTGATGTTCCACTTTACTCTTTGACACATACAACATTTACTTATCCATTCCGTAATTTCCTTCTTCATGTTCGGCCACCAATGACTCTCTTTTAAATCCTTGTACATGTTCGTACTTCCAGGGTGGATTGAGAATCTTGAGTTATGCGCTTCATACAAAATCTCGTACTTTAGCTCCACAATATTTGGTATCCAAATACGTGAGTTAACACGATATATTCCTCTTTCATCCTTTTGAGCTTTGATTTCTTCTCCCAATAACTTATCCCTTTAACGATTCATCACTTGCTCTTGACAACATTGGATCTTTTCTACAATTTTAGGTTGATATGACATCGCATATATTGCTTCACCTCCAATTTCTGGAGTCTGCACCTCTATTTCCATCCTTTCAAAATCCTTGATCAATTCTTCTGGCAATGTTAACATATTCAATCTTTCCTTGCGACTTAGAGCGTCTGCTACCATATTTGCCTTTCCAGGATGATAGTTTATCGCACAATCGTAATCTTTGATCAATTCTAACAATCTTCTTTTTCTCATATTCAACTCCTTCTGAGTGAAAATATACTTTAAACTCTTATGATCTATATAGATCTTGTACTTTTCCCCGTATAAATAATGTCTCCAAATCTTAAGGGCAAACACAATTGCTTCCAATTCTAAATCATGTGTGGGATATTTTTGTTCATGCGGCTTGAGTTGCCTTGACGCATATGTTATTACCTTTCCGTGGTGTATTAGCACACATCCAAGTCCTTTATATGAAACATTGTTGAATATCACAAATTCTCCTTTTTCATCAGGTAACACCAACACTGGGGTGGTTACCAACCTTTTTTTTAACTCTTGAAAGCTTTCTTCGCACTTTTCCGTCCACACAAACTTCTCGTTCTTCCTTGTCAACTTCGTTAATGGAACAACAATCTTAGAGAAATCTTGCACAAACTTTCTATAGTATCCGGCTAATCCCAGAAAACTTCTGACTTCTGTAGGAGTCTTGGGTCTTTCCCAATTCATCACAGCTTCTATCTTGGCTAGGTCTACCTTGATTCCCTCTTTATTAACTACATGACCAAGAAATTGCACTTCCTTTAGCCAAAATTCACACTTCAAAAACTTGGCATACAACCTTTCTTTTCTCAGAATTTCCAAGGAAATCCTCAAATGCTCCTTGTGATTTTCTTCCGTCTTGGAATAAATCAATATATCGTCAATTAACACTATAACGAACTTTTCCAGATATTTCTTAAACACTCTGTTCATAAGATCCATAAATGCGGCTGGCGCGTTCGTCAAACCAAACGCCATTACCAAAAATTCGTAGTGTCCATATCTCGTTCGAAATGTTGTCTTGGGTATAACTTCCGCTTTAATCTTTAGTTAATGATACCCAGATCTTAAATCAATCTTGGAGAAACACGAAGCTCTTTTTAACTGATCAAACAAGTCATAAATTCGCGGTAGAGGGTACTTATTCTTAATCGTCAACTTATTTAATTCGCGATAATCAATGCACAACCTCATACTTCCATCCTTTTTCTTTACAAACAATACCGGTGCACCCCACGGGGATACACTTGGGAAAATTACTCCTTTATCCAATAATTCTTGCAACTGCGCTGCCAATTCCTTCATCTCGATTGGCGCCATACGATAGGGAGCTTTTGATACTGGTTCCGTTCCAGGAGCCAAATCAATCGTAAACTCGATTTCTCTATCTGGAGGTAGTCCATGCAATTCATCTGGAAATACATCAGGAAAATCTCTTACTACTGGAATATCTTTAATCCTCACGGATTCTTTTTCCACTTCCTTAACATGAGCCAAATAAACTTCGCATCCTTGACGTAATAATCTCCTCCTCTCGATAGCCGTTAGAAATTTCTTCTCTTGTCTTTTCCCTTTGAATATCACCTCATCACCATCCTTGGTTCTTAACTTCACCTTCTTACTTTTACACTCTATTTGTGCCTCATGGTTTGACAACCAATCCATTCCTAATATAACCTCGAATTCTCCTAACTTAAAAGGAATTAAGTCAGCAGAAAAGCGCCGACCTTCTATAACCACATCACAATCAGGACAAACTTTATTAACAATGAATTTCTCTTGATTTGCTACCTCTATAATCAAATTAGGTTCCGGAGGGTACGCAAAATAATTTAGTTTATCAAGAACACTTTCAGAAATAAAAGATCTAGTAGCTCCAGAATCCATTAATACTTTTACTTCTACTGAGTTAATAACGAGCATACCTGCCACCACGTCCACAACTTGCACATCATCTTTCATTGTCATATTAAAGGTCCTAGCTCTGGGTTGAGCTGACGGTGCTGGGAGAGATGGCAGTCCAGCAATCCTAAGAACATTGGCCTTTTGAACAGGCTACTTGTAGTTTCTTGCCATATGGCCCACCTTTCCACATTTGAAACAAGCTAAGTCAGGCTTCTTTGCTCCATTTGGACACTCTGATGAGTAATTCCCTTTCTGGTTACACTTGAAACATGTCACGTCCAACTTATTACATCTTCCCGGGTGTCTCTTCCCACAAACCTTGCATTCTTGAATCTGAGGTCTGTTATCTTTTCCCGGTTGTCCTGCTTTCTGGAAACGGTTCTTCTTGGCTCCGTTATCGGGTTTAAACTTCTAAACCTTTTGAATCTGACCTCCACCATTCTTACCAAATTTTCCTCTAAACTTTGAACTTCCTTGCTCTTGCTCCGAGTTTTCAAACTTCCTTTTCCTTCCTTCATTTTCTCTTTTCGCAGCTTCACGCTCTCCTTCTAATATCATTGCCTTCTGTACCAAGGCGGAATAATTATTGATCTCTAACAATGCCCCTTGACTTCTAATCCATGGCTTAAGTCCTTGTTGGAACCTTTTGGCCTTCTTTGCCTCCGTATTTACATACTCAGGTACGAATCTAGACAACTCCGAAAATTTCACTTCATACTCCGCTACAGACATATCTTCTTGTCTAAGGTCCAAAAACTTCATCTCCAACTGGTCTTACATATAACTTGGCAGTTATTTATCCAGAAACATTTCAGTAAACTTCTCCCATGATAAGTCCTTTCCTTCCAGCAACGCCTTCGAAGATTCCCACCAGAAACTCGCTTCATCCTTAAGGTAATAACTCGCATACTGAGCTTTCTTATCATCCTTAACTTCTGCTAACTCAAACACTTTCTCCATTTCTCTTAACCATGACTGTGCTTTTATCGGATCTGGAAAACCTAAGAATTTTGGGGGATGAACAGATTGAAAGTGTTTGAAGTTTCAAACTTAAGGGGTTACGGGTTGTTGCAAAAGCTGAGCAAGTCTGCTCATCATGGTGGTTTCTGGATTCACTTCTAGGTCTTGGGTTTGAATTTCTTCTTCTTGGTGATCTGGTGAGTTGGCCATTTCTTACAAACCTGATTGAGCAATTATTTAGCAATACGATAGCATAGCATATATAACAATATTTATTATGTGTTAGGAATATGTGCATTAGTTTGATGATAAGTTAAACAAAACACTTAAGTAGAAATCTAGTGTTTGTAGCCTCAACGGATAAGACCATTTTGGTTATCCGTTGAAGGAGTAGCTTTACTTAGAAATAAGTTTAGTATTGTAGCATATTTCAGTCTCTGTATTTAAGTTTTACTTCTTAGATGTTGTGGGAAATTATCAGTCATGTTGACTACTAGTGGATATGCAAATAGGAGGGCTAATTGTAAATATTTCATGCCTTGTAATTTTATATAAGTGAAGTAGTATCAACTGATATTAAAGGCCTTCAACTGATGAGAAACAAAGCTTCAACGGATGTCTCTAAAGCTTCAACGGATAACATCCATCAACGGATGAGTGCTTCAACGGATAATGCTTCAACTGCTAATGCATCAACGGATAAAGCTTCAACGGATAACATCCATCAACGGATGAGTGCTTCAACGGATAAAGTCATCAACGGATAAAAGCTTCAACGCATGCTTAGTTCAAATAGCAGTTGATAGTGACAATTCATAAGCTGACAGAGGCACATGGGTTGACAGAGACAAACTGGAATATGGCAGTCTCTAGGAGGAATCAAGAAAATGCAGCATTTCCATTCTGGTGCAAACAAGGAAGTATTCAAAGATTCACAGCTAAACCTAAATTGCATTGGATAGAGAAATGAAGAAGAAACATGTGAAGAATCTTTTAATTGTATTTTACAGTTTTGTCTTCACTTGTAAACTTGGTGATATATAAACCAAGTAGCAGCTAGTAATTAGATGTGAATTTTCCAGAGCTGTTTAGAAAAATCCAGAGAGAAAATCATCTAGTTTGTACTAGGAAGTAGCTGTGATTTAATTCTTTGAATCACAGATTTTCTGAAATAATACATCTCTGATGGAACAACAAATCCACCAGAAAAGTTTTTAAGTCTGTTGTGTTCTTTACATTTGTGTTTGAATATATATCTATCTGCATTAGCTCAAAGCAATTCACACACACTTGCTCATCAAAACACATAGACTAGAAACTGCTCAAAACTTGAAAAAGTTTTGAGATTTACATTCAACCCCCCTTCTGTAAATATCATTGTTAGTTCACTGGGAATAACAATTGGTATCAGAGAAAGCTCTTAACATACAAAGAGTTTAAAGATCTATTCTGCTAACATCATGAGTGCACAGAAGAATCCTCCTACTACCAACATGAATAGGAAGGATATTGGTATAAAGATTCCAGTCCTGGAAAAAGATAACTATCATCACTAGAAAGTGAAGATGCATTTACATCTACTGTCTCAGGATGAAAGCTACATCAACTGCATTGAAAATGGTCCTCACATTCCTCACAAAGTAGCCACAGCTGCTACTGCAACAGTTGCTGCTGGACAGTCAATTCCCAAGCCAAAAGCAGAATGGACTATTGAAGACATGGAAGAAATTCGCAAGGACAAGAAAGCCATGAACATTCTGTTTAATGGCTTAGATCAAGATATGTTTGACAATGTCATCAATAGCCAAACTGCAAAGGAAGTTTGGGATACTGTGCAAATCATCTGTGAAGGTACTGAGCAGGTTAGAGAGAACAAGATGCAGTTTCTTATTCAACAGTATGAATATTTTCACTTTGAAGAAGGAGAATCATTAAATGATACCTTCAACAGATTTCAGAAACTGTTAAATGGATTGAAGCTGTATGGTAGAGTGTACCAAGTCAAGGATTCCAACTTAAAATTTCTGAGGTCTCTACCAAAGGAATGGAAGCCTATGACTGTTTCTCTAAGAAATTCTCAAGATTATAAGAACTTCACACTTGAAAGATTATATGGAATTTTGAAGACTTATGAACTTGAGATGGAGCAAGATGAGCTGTTGGAAAAGGGAAAGAGAAAAGGAGGATCAGTTGCACTTGTAGCTGACAATGAGAAGATTGAAGCCAGGAATGAGGAGAAGACAATGCCAAGTCTCAAAATTGGTACAAGCAAATCAGAATCAAGCAAGGGAAAAGAGCAAGTAGCTGAGGATGAAGACAATTCCAGTCAAGATGACTCTGATGATGTTGATGAACATCTGGCTTTTCTGTCCAGGAGGTTTGCAAAGATGAAATTCAGGAAAAATACAAAATTCACTAAGTCAAACAAAAACATGGTGGACAAATCTAAGTTCAAATGTTATAACTGTGGCATTAGTGGACACTTTGCAAATGAGTGCAGGAAGCCAACCTCTGATAAGAAGAAATTTGAGCAAGTTGATTACAAAAAGAAGTATTTTAATTTGCTCAAACAAAAGGAAAGAGCTTTTCTCACTCAAGATGATTGGGCAGCAGATGGAGCCAATGAAGATGATGATATGGAATATGTCAACCTAGCCCTAATGGCTAATTCTGATGAAAATGAAACTAGTTCATCAAGCAACCAGGTAATTACTATTGATCTCTCTCAGCTTTCTAAAAATGAATGTAATGAAGCCATAAATGATATGTCCAATGAATTATATCATTTGCGTGTTTCCCTTAAATCACTAGCTAAAGAAAATACAAGGATCAAATAGAATAATGTGTTTTTAAGTGATAGGAATGCTGTGTTAGAGGATCAGGTAATTGAGCTTGAAAAGAATAAACTTAAATGCTTGACTGTTGAGAGTGAACTAGAAGAAGCTGTTAAGAAAGTAGAAATTCTTTCTAAATAGTTAGAAAGTGAGCAAGAGGTAATCAAGGCCTGGAAAACATTTAGGGATGTTTTTCAGATTGCCAAGGTTCGGGGAATTGAATCATTCTGTGAGAATGCCTGGAAGAAAAACAAAAAGGATTTAGAATTAATTGATGGATTATCAACGGATGTGGAATCAACGGATGATGAAAGTTATCCGTTGAAGGAAGAAAAAGAGCATCCGTTGAAGGCTCATCAATTAAAACAGGCAAGTGATTCTAAAAAGAAAAATTTCAATAAGAAGGATGGTTCAACTTTCAAGAACTTTGTCAAAGAAGGAGCTAGCACATCCAAAGATGCCAGTAAGGTGAATATAGGACACATGACTTTAGATCAGCTGAAAAATAGGCTTAAATTGGTTGAGGATAAAAAGGAAACTAAAAGAAAATCTAATAGAAATGGAAGGTAGGGATTAATAAACACAACAATTACACACCTGATAAGTATGCTCCTAGAAAAAGCTGTGTGGATTGTAAAAGTGTTAATCATCTATCTGATAACTGCAAATCTGTTAAGAATGCTCTCATGCCTTTAATTCCCTCCATGCCTAACATGTCTATGTCACCTCTGCATGTTATGCTTGTTATGTCTCATCAGAATCCTCATGCAAATTTTGCAAACATGCCATATGTTAAAAATCCTTATTTTACTGCATTCAGTATGCCTCAGATGCCATACAACATGCCTATGTGGAATAATATGTTTGCACAATCCATGCCTTATCAAATTCAATCAAATGTGCTAAATGATTCTGTGACTAACCCTACTCTTCAACCAACTACATCTGAGATCAAGGTTGACCCAAAGTTACCTAAGTCAAAAGATGCAGGAGGAATGAAGTCTAGGAAAAAGACTAACAAGGCTGGACTCAAGGAAACTTGGGTACCAAAATCAACTTGATTGATTTTGTTGGGTGCAGGGAAAAAGAAGAAATCTATGGTACTTGGACAGTGGTTGTTCAAGACACATGACAGGAGATTTCACCCTGCTCACAGAGTTTAAGGAGAGAGCTGGCCCTAGCATAACCTTTGGAGATGACAGCAAAGGGTTCACTATGGGATATGGCTTGATTTCAAAAGAAAATGTCATCATTGATGAAGTTGCATTAGTTGATGGTCTCAAACACAATTTATTGAGCATCAGTCAACTATGTGACAGAGGGAATACTGTTTCCTTCAATTCAGAAGCCTGTGTTGTCACAAGTAAGAAGGACAACAAAGTGGTTCTAACTGGAGTTAGAAAAGGGAATGTGTATTTAGCTGACTTCAACTTTACAGATGCAGAATCAATTACTTGTCTTTTCAGCAAAGCAAGTCCAGTTGAAAGTTGGCTATGGCACAAGAAGCTATCCCATTTGAATTTCAAAACAATGAATGATCTAGTCAAAAAGGACTTAGTTAGAGGATTTCCTCTAGTAGAATTCACAAGTGATGGGTTGTGTGATGCTTGTCAGAAAGGAAAGCAAAAGAAAGTATTATTCAGTAAGAAGCTTGAATCTGCAATTGATGAACCATTACAACTGATACACATGGATCTTTTTGGACCAGTCAATGTATTGTCAATTTCAAGGAAAAGATATTGCCTAGTGATTGTAGATGATTTCTCAAAGTTTTCATGGCTTCATTTTCTTGGATCAAAGGATGAAGCTAGTGAAATCATTATCAATCATATCAAGCAAGTCAACAATCATCCTGATTTCAAAGTAAGGAATATTAGGAGTGACAATGGAACTGAGTTCAAAAATTCAACCATGAAGTTATTCTGTGAAGAAAATGGGATCATGCATGAGTTCTCAGCTCCAAGGACTCCACAACAAAATGGTGTGATGGAAAGGAAGAACAGATCACTAATTGAAGCTGCAAGAACAATGCTTGAAGAGTCAAAACTCCCAACATACTTTTGGGCTGAGGCTGTTAACTGTGCATGTTACACTCAGAATATTTCTCTAATTAATCAGGCAAAAGGCATGACTCCCTATCAATTGTTCAAGAGAAGAAAACCAACTTTAAACTTTCTGCATGTCTTTGGTTGCAAATGCTACATTCTAAGGAATCAACCTGGTCACAAAGGAAAGTTTGATGCAAAGGCTGATGAAGGAATATTTGTTGGTTATTCTGCTGGAAAATCATATAGGGTCTACAATCTAAGAACCAACATTGTCATGGAATCTGTGCATGTTGTGTTTGATGATAAAAAGATTGATGGACTAATAGATGAGGGACATCATGAAGGACTCAAATTTGACAATATTGAGATATACTGTGATGATAGTGAAGATGAGAATGATGAAGAAGGCACCTCGAGAAGAATACAAAATCTGCCTTTGGATAATGCACAGAATGCTGCATCCGTTGAAAGTCTTAATTCAGCTTCCGTTGATAGAAGCAATGCAGCATCCGTTGAAAGACAAAGTGCATCATCCATTGAAGTTTATAATGAAGCATCCGTTGATCATAGTCTGTCAACGGATAATAAATTCACTTCATTAGTTGATAGAACTCCCAACTCCTTTCAAAGGATCAGCAACTCAGGGGGAGTCTCAACCAATCAATATTTTATCCCACATCATGACAATATTGAGGCAACCTCATCTACAGCCAATCTACCACCTCAAAGGAAATGGACCAAGGATCACCCTTTTGAACTGATCATTGGTGATACTACATCTAAAGTGCAAACTAGAAGGGCTACTCAAGATGAATGTCTGTATAGTAGCTTTCTGTCACAGGAGGAACCTAAGAGAGTGGAAGAAGCTCTATTGGATCCAGATTGGATTTTAGCAATGCAAGAGGAGCTAAACCAATTTGAGAGAAACAAAGTATGGAAGCTGGTACCCAAACCAAAGAACAAGAGTTCTATTGACACAAAATGGGTATTCAGAAACAAGATGGATGAAAATGGCATTGTCATAAGGAATAAAGCCAGATTGGTTGCTAAAGGCTATTCTCAACAAGAGGGAATAGATTTTGATGAGACATTTGCTCCAGTTGCCAGACTTGAAGCCATCAGAATCTTTCTAGCCTATGCAGCCCATGCCAATTTTCAGGTCTATCAAATGGATGTCAAAAGTGCATTTCTGAATGGGGAATTGGAGGAAGAAGTTTATGTAAGCCAACCTCCAGGATTTGAAGATCCAAATTTTCCAAACTATGTGTGTTATCTGTTGAAAGCACTCTATGGACTAAAGCAAGCACCTAGAGCCTGGTATGAGACTTTGTCAAAATTTCTCCTAGATAATCACTTCACAAGAGGTACTATTGACAAAACTATTTTCTTTAGAAATGTTAATGGCTCTACAATACTTGTTCAAATTTATGTAGATGATATTATATTTGGATCTACAGATGATAAGCTTTGTAAAAAGTTTGCTAAGTTAATGCAAAGTAAATATGAAATGAGCATGATGGGAGAACTAACTTATTTTCTTGGTTTACAAGTTAAACAAGTTAGTGGTGGAATTTTCATTAGTCAAACTAAATATATTTATGATCTTTTAAAGAAGTTTGACTTAATGGACTGTTCATCTGCAAAAACTCCCATGGCCACTGCCACCAAGCTTGAATTAAACAAGGCTGAAAAGTCTGTGGACATTTCAAGTTATAGAGGCATGGTTGGCTCACTCTTATATTTAACTGCTAGTAGACCTGATATAATATTTTCTACATGTCTCTGTGCTAGATTTCAAGCTGACCCTAAAGAATCTCACTTAGTGGCTATTAAAAGAATTTTCAGATATCTCAAAGGGACTCCAAATCTAGGAATTTGGTACCCTGGAGAGTCTGGTTTTGATCTAATTGGCTACTCAGATGCAGATTATGCCGGTTGCAAAATAGACAGGAAAAGCACAACTGGCATCTGTCAATTTCTAGTGAATAAGCTTGTGTCATGGTTCAGCAAGAAGCAAAATTTTGTTTCTACATCAACAGCTGAAGCTGAGTACATTGCTGCTGGTAGTTGCTGTGCACAGATACTGTGGATGAGGAATCAACTATTTGACTATGGACTAACTGTTGACAAAATTCCTATATTCTGTGACAACACAAGTGCCATTGCCATTACTGAAAATCCAATGCAGCACTCAAGAACCAAGCACATTGACATCAAGTACCACTTCATAAGGGAACATGTGATGAAAGGTACAGGCTTCATTTTGTTCCAAGTGAAAAGCAGATTGCAGACATATTTACCAAGCCACTTGATGAATCAACATTCACAAGATTAGTAAGTGAGCTAGGTATGCTTAATTATTCATAAATTTATATCCTCATTATAATCTGCTTTGAAGCCTGAAATGAATTTGCTGCAAGAACAAACTTGGCTTTAAGAAAATATTATTCTCTCAATGGATATTCCCTATCCGTTGAAAGCCAAAATTGTTCTATCAACGGATGTTCATTATCCGTTGAAAGATAAATACATTTCTGGTAATCTTATCCTTCAACGGATAAAAACTGTGTTAATCTTCAACGGATAACTATTTACCTCATCCGTTGAAGTGTCATATCAGTTACTTTAAGTAAGTCACAGCCGTTGATTCTTTTACTTAACTGTTGATACATATATACACAGGTGTATGTATTTGTATTAAAGGCAGTTTTCAGAATTTTTACAGTTTTTTTTATTCTCAAAAGGCGGTAATTTATTTAAAAGTATCATTTAATCATTTTATTTATGTTTTAATTCAATAAAGTATAAAAGCCCATTGAATTCTTATTTTCACTTTACGCTTTCTTGCAAATTTTACTCTCTTTCTCTCCCAAAACTCTCAAGTTTTTCTCTGCAACCTCTACTCACAACAATGGCACCAGTAGTCAAAATTATGTCTCAGTCTGGATTTGTTTACGAAAAGAACAATTTCATAGCCTTGGTTGAAAAGAATGAAGCCCACTCTGATTATCACAAGATGATGGACTTCATCAAAAACTGCAAACTAAGCTATGCAATGCTGGAAGCCCCAACCATCTACTGTGAGGTAATTGAGGAGATTTGGACAACTGCAGAGTTCAACTCCACAGATATGACCATTGCTTTCTCTCTCAAAGGTAAGGATTACTGTGTTAACTGTGATGATATACAGTCTTGCTTTAAGTTGCCTGAGAATAATGCCATGACACCACACACTGATAAAGATGTATCTGCTATGTTAGATTTTATAGGCTATTCTTTCGATTCTGCTAGTTTAGGAAGCATTAGAAAAAAAGGGCATTAGGGAAGAATGGAGTTTTCTTGGAGATGCCTTTATCAAGGTTTTCTCTGGGAAGATTAACAATTTTGATGCCATAACTTCATCTCTTGTTAATATGCTCTACATGCTAGTTTCTGATAGGTACTTTAATTTTAGCAACTATGTCATGCTAGAATTAGGTTCCAGGTTAGGTAACAAAGCTAATAGACCTCATAACATCTACTATGCTAGATTCTTTATGTTATTGGATAACCATGTTGCTGAAGGTTTGGTCATAACTAATGAGAGCAATAAACTAAAATGCTGGGCACAAGAGAAAAGGGTCCTTGCAGACCTTTTGAGAATCAACCTCAACAGCCAGGTGCCATTGGTATATTTACCAATAATGAATGCACCTCAGGTAAGTGAGGTAAATACTTCTGCAACTCCTACATCTCCCTCCCCCATTGTTTCTTTGCCTTCTAGTGTGGCAATGGGATCTGTGTCTTTGTCCCAACAGATTCCTACCAAAGCCACCAAAACTAAGATTCCAAAACACAAGTCAAAGAAAACCACTTCTGTTGTTTCTCAAAAGACAACAGTTGTAACAACTACCAAAAACCCTGAAGGGAGTGAACAGGGTGTGAGTGGTGAGGGGAGGGGTGAACATCAAGAAACCCCCCAGGATAAGGTGGGAGAGGTGAGTGGTACCCTAACCAGCCAAGTCACAGTCTCTCAAAAGGCTGTGGTGGTTCAAAAGGAGTCAAACACATCCCTAGTTGCATCCTCCCAAAAGGGTGCAGCTATTGAAAATAATCCCCAACCAGGGACACAGAACAAAAGAGGGAGGGACACTGAAGCCACACATTCACCTGTCAAAGCTTTTTCAAGAAGAAAGAAGGCTAAAACCCTAGTTTCCACACAGGGGGCACACACTACACAGATACATCCACCTATATCTTTGCCTTCTCAAATTCATCTTGATGTGGCTCCAGCAAATGTGGAGTCACAGCCCCATTCTCTCATAATAGACACACATCAATCACCAAATTCTCCATCACCCTCTCTGGATGTGGATATGATATTCACATCAATTCCTGATTCTCCCTCTTTAAAACTCAGGGAGGAGCCCCACTCAAATCCTGGTGATCATCATCTGTTAGATGACTTGTTGGATCATCAGCCAATTCTTTCAGACTTAGTTGAAGAATCTGTGTCACCTCACTTAAAATCAATTCACACAGATTCAACAATTATGTCACTTTCAATATCTACATCTTTTCCTTCTTCAACGGATATCTCTCATCCGTTAAGTGGTTGTTCTTCGACGGATAAGCTTAACAGCAGTTATCCGTTGATATCATTAGTTTCCACTTCAACGGATACTCCCTATCCGTTGATGGTCTCTACACACATAACTGATTCAATTCCAAGTGTAGAAGACATGGTTACTATACAATCACTTCTAGGATTAAGGGAAGGGAGTGATAATTTGAGTGAGAGGTTGGGTTGCTCCCAGGCAAAAGGAGAGGTTGAGAGTCAAAACATGCATGCTATTTCTTCCAGCATGGCAAAAGTAAGTGAGGGGAGTGCCACCTTAGTAGGTGAGGGTGAGGGTGTGAGGGTGTGTGTGAGCCAGGGGGAGCCCCTGATGCAAGAATATAGAGAAAATGAGAGAAAAGCGGGTACAAAAGCTATAAGGGTGGATCCAGCCATTGCTAGTGAGTCAATGATTGTGAATGATGCTGAAAAGGGAAGACAATTTCAGCAACATTACAAAGCTGAAATTGATAACATTTCCTTGGATGCTGACACTTTTACTCATCCTGTTTCAGCCTATCAACTGTTGGCTGCTCAGGGCAATGTGGAGGCAGAGCAGACTTTGAACATAGTGCACACTTCAGAATCTCTTCAAAGAGATAAAGCTGCTGGTAATAGGATGCCTTCTCAAGCTGGTGAGCCATCTGAAGAATTTGAAGTAAATTCTAATGATGATGACTCTAATTTTTTGGATGGGAGCATGAACTTAGGGGGAGATGCAGGCCCAAGTTCTGTTCCAAATTTACCTGAATGGGCATGGACAAAGGAATCTACACCAGGACAATTTGGTGTAGCTTTGGTCAAGCAAGTAATGGCTATTCAAAAGGCCCTTCAGGAGACTACAGATGCTGGTACAAAGGCTATTCTCCAAGCTCATCTAGACTCTCTGCATCTCCTGCAGTTGCAGCATCTCAGACAGAATTTGAGTGTGGATGAACTCAAAAGGGATATTGCTGATCTGAAATCCTACAATTCTGAGAAGTTGGATTCAGTTATGCCTTATGGTACTATGCATGATTTGTTGCTGAGATTGAGGAGAGAATCTGATGCTGACAAGAGGCTGGCCAGGTTGGAAAACAGAGTTCAAATCATTGAAGATTCTGTGGTCACCATTCTTCAAAATCAACAATCTCAGACAAATCTACTAATGCAGCTGGCAAAAGCACAAGGCTTGACCCCTGTCCTTGATGATAACAAAAAGGGGGAGAATAAAAGGGAAGGGGAAGGAGAGCCATCAACAACAGTTCAAATATCTAAAGTGCTAGTTCCTGCCATCACCACTTCTCCAACTCTTCAAATCAAAGGAAAGCTTGATGGAATTGATCTAATCCAGATAGCAGCAGCTGAGATGAAAGTCAAAGAGCAAAGGAAGAAAATTGATGAAAGGATGCAACAAATCTTTGGTTCTACAACTTCTAAATCACAATCTGTGAAGCATAGCTCAAAGGTAGAGCCAATCATTATGGAGCTCAAGCCAGTAAGGAGGAATAAGGTTGGAGAGACTTCTTCCAAGAATCTGAAACCTATGGTTCTCAAGCCCAACAACAGATCCAATAAGGACTCTACAAAGAACCCTCTAAGCCTTGCTCAGCTGAAAGAAGTGGACTTTCCTCTTCCAAAGCCTGATGAAGACAAGGTTTTGGGTGGTGATATCATGAAGCACAAGGAGACCAAGGATGTGGTTGAAAGGATGAACATGGCTATTATCTTTAGAGAGGGAAAGAGTATCTGTGTGATACAAGGACATCCCAAATTCTCAATAGCCAAGAGGGAAGAAGCCAGAAGGTTGAAGGAAGAAGCTAAAAAGCTAAAGGCTGACAAAAGAGCACAAGCAAAGCTTGAAAAACAGCTAAAGTCAAGTCAAGCTGAAGAAAAGAGAGAAATTGAAGACAAGAGTGAAGATGCAGGTATGGGGGGCATGATTAGTGATGATGTGGAAGAAAGAAGTAAGGAAATAAAGGAATGGCAGAAAGGGAACAGAAAGAAGGCCAATGCAAAAAGAAAGATGGTAGATGAGACTGAAGAAAACCAATCAAAATCCAAACCACTACCTTCTATTCCTGAACCCATTATGCCTGACCCCTTCATAAACATCCATGGTGAAACAATCACTCCTAAGGAGGAACCAATTGATTGGGACACCATCAAATTGCCCACCTTCTTAACCACTTCTCCACCATCAAAGAAACAGAAAAGGAAAATCAAATTAACACCTCCTCTAACCTCAATCAAATTCACTCAGAAGCCTAAGCCTAAGCCACAAGCCTCAAAGGATGATTATGTTCACATTTGTGACATAAAGGAATTTTCAGACATTGAACTCTATCTGGATGAGCTGGAGGAAGTAAGGGGAATAGATGCCTACAGAAAGCTTCCAAAAGACTAGTGTTCAAATATAAAGGAAGTGGGGAAAGGACTTGGCCTCTCTACAGGATTCTGAATGAAGGCTACTCTACCTTGGTTAGAGTCTACTCAGCCATAAAAAAGGATTATGGCTTTACCAGGACTGCCAAAACTGAGATTCTCAACAAGATTGCCAGGAAGACTTGGTGGGAGCCCAATGCCTTGCCTAGAACATTACTCATCCAAGAAAGAGGAATTACAGTTCATAAATCACCTCATTGGTTGATGGAGTTCAGAGACAATAAAGGAGTCAGAAGATTTTTCAAACTTGAAGATCAGCTAAAGATTGCCAGTAATGAAACTCTCAAAGATATGCAATCTAAGTTGGACATCAATGAAGAAGATGAAGCTGAGTTCTATAGACAACTTCAACTCCAAATAGAGGAGAATGACAGGAGGCTAGGAAAGAAAACAAGGGATCAAAGGAAAAGAAATTAATCTGCTCAGGCTAAAGGAGCACCCTTGGAAACAATATAATTCTTCAATTCTATCTCAGTATACACACTTTTGCAGCACTTTTGAATTTCTGCTTTATTTCAGTTCATATGTTTATTAAGTGTTTTGTTATCATCAAATTAAACCCAAATTTATGCCTACAGTTCTAGTAGACATAAATAGGGGGAGATTGTTAGGAATATGTGCATTAGTTTGATGATAAGTTAAACAAAACACTTGAGTAGAAATCTAGTGTTTGTAGCCTCAACGGATAAGACCATTTTGGTTATCCGTTGAAGGAGTAGCTTTACTTAGAAATAAGATTAGTATTGTAGCACATTTCAGTCTCTGTATTTAAGTTGTACTTCTTAGATGTTGTGGGAAATTATCAGTCATGTTGACTACTAGTGGATATGCAAATAGGAGGGCTAATTGTAAATATTTCATGCCTTGTAATTTTGTTAAGTGAAGTAGTATCAACTGATATTAAAGGCCTTCAACCGATGAGAAACAAAGCTTCAACGGATGTCTCTAAAGCTTCAACGGATAACATCCATCAACGGATGAGTGCTTCAACGGATAATGCTTCAACTGCTAATATATCAACGGATAAAGCTTCAACGGATAACATCCATCAACGGATGAGTGCTTCAACGGATAAAGTCATCAACGGATAAAAGCTTCAACGCATGCTTAGTTCAAATAGCAGTTGATAGTGACAATTCATAAGCTGACAGAGGCACATGGGTTGACAGAGACAAACTGGAATGTGGCAGTCTCTAGGAGGAATCAAGAAAATGCAGCATTTCCATTCTGGTGCAAACAAGGAAGTATTCAAAGATTCACAGCTAAACCTAAATTGCATTGGATAGAGAAATGAAGAAGAAACATGTGAAGAATCTTTTAATTGTATTTTACAGTTTTGTCTTCACTTGTAAACTTGGTGATATATAAACCAAGTAGCAGCTAGTAATTAGATGTGAATTTTCCAGAGCTGTTTAGAAAAATCCAGAGAGAAAATCATCTAGTTTGTACTAGGAAGCAGCTGTGATTTAATTCTTTGAATCACAGATTTTCTGAAATAACACATCTCTGGTGGAACAACAAATCCACCAGAAAAGTTTTTAAGTCTGTTGTGTTCTTTACATTTGTCTTTGAATATATATCTGTCTGCATTAGCTCAAAGCAATTCACACACACTTGTTCATCAAAACACATATACTAGAAACTGCTCAAAACTTGAAAAAGTTTTGAGATTTACATTCAACCCCCCTTCTGTAAATCTCATTGTTAGTTCACTGGGAATAACATTATGAAATCTCTTTTGCGGGTTTTAAGCTTTACCCAATTTTGTACATGCAATCCTATTACTATATAATTCTCACATCAGTGTTGTTTTCTTATGGCACAGGGTATGATATTACAGAATTTTAAACACGGTTGTATGAAAACATGGTATTCTAAATAGTTTATACAGATTTTTAGGGTGCACAATAGGAAACAAGATATATAATGGATTCATAAAACCAAGGGTACATAAATAAGAGTCTGCTTATCACAAATTCAGGAATAAGGTACAATAATATAACAGGGTTAAACAAGGGAAAAACTGGAAAATATCCCCCTATCTACCTTTAACTTCAAATAACTACTACTACATAGTTCTGAGATACGATACAACAAATGAAAAAGGGATCCCGACATCTGACCAAGTATCCCAAAGCCTACCGGCGGTGAAAAACAACCACTACGAGCTCAACCAAAAGTCCCGCCTGATCAATACTAACATCTAATCATCCAGAATCTCTCTCAACACAACCAACATCCAGCAAATGATCTTATGCAGCCTTCGGGCCTCAGCATCAGCATCATTAGTGGATGGTCCCTCATCCAATCTCCTCCTGGCAACCTGCTCCACCATCTTAATCCGGACTCGCCACTCATCATCCATAACTGAAGTGCTCTGCCTAGTCTCTCGAGCTAGCCTATCCACCAAAGCTCCCAACTCAGGAATACGGGAGTAAAAAAATTCTCGATCCTGGGCTAACTTGCCACCAACACTGACAGGCACAATCTTAGGCATCTCAAACTCTGGCTCAGGGGCAGGGCTCTCTGAATCTGGCCTCAAGGGTGAAATCTGCATAGGGATCTCACTACTCTCAGATGGATCCTCTCTGAACTAACATACACACGCTCCTTTGGAGAGGGTGTAATGGGGTTCACTGGGGTACCGGTCAAACTAATCTCTGAATCGGAATCACTATCAATACTGGGATCCTGAGAGAAAACACAAAACAACAACCAAGAAACATCGTTAGGGTTAAATAAAGCTTCTCACAACCTAACTCTAGTCACCAATTTAGCTAATACACACTTTCCTTAGACTATACCTAATAGTCTAACTCAACTCTATATGAGTCAAACTCTCTCGCGATATAAATATATATTCCCAAAATACCCCTTTTTAATCCTAACTTATCTCAGGGACTAGATCATGTAGCTCTGATACCAACTTGTGACGCCCTCAATATCGGGGTTAGGAAATGAGGACCCACACACCATTAATCTATGAATTAAATAAGCATAAACCTTGATTAGCTACTAACAGGATCAAACAGGATAAAGTATGAGACAAGATTACAACTACCAACCATAGAATATCACTTACAACCCAAAATAAAACCAAATATACATAGTCGATCCCGGCTTGGAACCGACAAATAACCCATTGTATCTTTACAACTCTTTGACTAAGCGTTTGCTCACTCAAAAACTGTAATACCTGCTCTAGCAACCGGAAGCCCTCAACACGATAGGGACCACCAGGTACGCTCTTACGAGCAGTGCACCTAAGCCTGGACATCTTCTTGCTTAACTGCCATGGTTAGATTAAAACAAAACATATGAGTATAAAACTTAGCAAGTAACCAAAAAGCAGTTCTACGATATAAAATCCACAAGATACTTTACTACTCTCAGGGCATTCTACTTTATCAATTCTAGGTGGCAGATTTATATCTTTTAGGCTATGAAAGGGGGTTATGAAGAAAACTTTGGGCTTTCAAGGAACAAGGCTCAAGATAGGGTGAAAGCCGACATTCATCACAAATCATTAAAGGATCACAACTGATCTTTCAAATGGAAAGCGAAAAGCTTTTCATTATAGGGAATCAATTATATGATCAACAGAATCAAAATCAGGGTTCACAAGCTATAAGCTTCACAATATCACAATCAACTCTTTTTTCAAAGCAATACAAACCTTTTTCATTTTCAAAGAATCAATTACTGAGTAGGAAATTTCAATTCCTTTTTAAATAATTATGGAACCCTTGATTGGACTACTTTATCTCTCATTTCATAATAATAATACGGGTGATCAGCCCGTACCGACCTCCATCCGGTCTTTAAGGTACCAATGGCATAATTTCAGCCTTAAACTGGACTAGCCCCGCTAGCCTCTTACTATGACTGGACTAGTCATACTAGCCTCTTACGTCCCAATACAATCCATCAGGAATTCGTTTGGAAAACCTTGAGTTGGAAAAAGATAGGCTTACTAAATTCATTTTATCATTACCAAGAATATGAAATCATTCGGACTCTTTCAAGTTGAAACGCATTCTTAAGTTCAATTTCAAGAATTCAAAGTTAAGGAGATGCATCAAGGATAAGCAAAGTTCAATTCTAGGGATCTTGATCAATGGTAACAAGGTACACAAGTTAGGGAAATCAAAATCGTTCAAGGACCAATAGAGTATAAGGTAAACAAGGAATGAAGCATCATTACAAGGGGTTCTTAAAGGTACTTATAGGGTTTATAGCAGTTCATGGTATAACAAGTAAATAGGAAAAAGGAGTTACCAAGGGTTGGATCAATAAGCCTATCAATAACAAGTTCACAAGACCAAAGACAGGGTATCTCAAGAATCGATAACAGGAGTACATTACTTTAACAGTTCAATACTCTACATGGCATGAACAATATCCTCTTTTAACCATTTACACAAGTAAGTAGAGTTACTTGCCTGAATTCGCTTTCCTGAAGGTTGAACTACTGCCACCTAGTATACATTTCCCTTTCCTATCCTGAATGCCCTCACGCTCCGAATCTACAATCCAAAACCAAACCTTAATTAGTTTCTCAACTCACGTTCCCGGAATGTTCACTCAATACGATAACTCGATTGTACTCTTGTCTCGAACTATACGAGTATAGCTTATACACACATGCACATAGCACATAACACATTCTTTACTCATAGCCTTTATATCCTTATATACTCGATAATCAACTTATATCCACTTTTATCTTGACTAATCCTCAAATCAAACTATTATAACTCATACGAGTACACGATTCATTCACAACTAAATCTTTACGACCACAACTATCACTTATAGTTCTTTAAAGTCACACAACTTAATTCCCCTTTTCTTTTATCCCCTAATTCGAACCACATACCACAATCAAACAAATAAATCCATAGATATTCACATACACCCAATCATTCTTTCGATTATCAAAAACCAAGTTTTGGCTTTTAATTCCTATGGCCTATTCGGCCTTATTGTACTTACTAAGCTCAAAATCAATTAAATACTCACTTTAGCTCACATAAACACATAGCTCAATCAAAACCTTCAAAAGAATCATTTTCTTTTAACATCAAAATTCGAACCATAATCCTATTTATACAATCGAATTTCTCAAAAATTACACCATGCAACTTTAGTTCTAGCATAATCTAACATTTAAACTAACACCCTTTTCTTTACCAACAAAATTCGAACCAAATCATACATATATACTTACATGTAATTCAAATTCATTCCCTAATTAAATCAAACACTCATTTTAATCATAATCTTCGAATTACACATCAAAACATCACTTAGTGACTCAAACCCTAATCGAATTTTCCAATTAAACATACATGCATTCACTTAACATCAAACCAATCCCTTTTAGACCCATTTTTCATTCGGCTAAAACCACAAATCACAATTGCGGTCGCAAAGAGGGAAATAGGGCTCTTATTTGACTAAAAGAAAAGTTGGTTCTTCGCTTTCCTTTAGAATGAAAGTCGTTATGAAGCCCCTACTACTTACTTTGTTTGATTTAAAAGGCGAACAGCCCCCCCCCCCCAACTAGTCGTATGGGGCGGGGTGCTTGTGATAAGCTGCCATGCATCACTAATTCCTCTTTTAAATCAACATGCAATCTCATTTCTTACTAATTAAATTTAGTTTACACCAAGATCAAGTCATCAAATCCAATTCCCTTTTATTAGTACTAAAACTGAACTACAACCTCAACATGCAACCACAAATTTTGATTTCTCAAGCACCCAATCAACTACACAAGTCCAAATACTTTTAAAATAATCATCAAAATCCTTTTATCAATCAACACACTTAAATTTTTGAAAGAAATACAAAACCCTTTTGAACTTTTCAAGAAATCAGATTTCCAACCATTACTCATAATAAACTTTGAGCGTACGGTTGATTTTATATAATTTTTACAAGTTTATGCTGAAAATAGCGTTTTAATACATAAAATCATTTTAAAATACAACGATCATGAAATAAATCCGTCTATCATTTTTAGAAAGTCCCTAGGACTATTTCGAAGATAACAAAACAAATTTCATGCCTTTACCTTACTCAGATAATTTTATAAAAATGTGCAAGGGTTAAATAAACCTTATTTAAATCAAATAATTCCCTTAAATCCATTTAAAAATTAACAAATCACGTAATCATGTATACAGACAAGCAAGCACATATACTCACACATCACAACTCATGTCTGATCATAAAATTTTCCATTTTTATCATTATTCCTCTTTACGCGTACCGGGTCACGTTCTGTCTGACGGCCCGACGCTCAGCGTTTCAATTACGCTTCCCAATTACCTTTACCAACCGACACGTCACTGGAACGCAATACTTTACTTAAACATTTCATTTCACATAGTAACACATATTCCACATTTTAAACACTTAATCTCTTTTCAGGACGGGTTCCGTTCTACCTGACGGCCCGACAACACGGCTTAACTCCTAAGCTGACTCTCTAAATTGGAACGCATCTATCTATACTCTCAGATACTAATATACAATAAAGACAATTAATCATCACTTAATCACAGCACATAAATCATACTTTATTCACTTAATTACGTCGTGAATTTCTCAGTCGTTACAGGAATTTTCCGCGGAAGGGCATTTCTCCTTTCCGCGGATATTATTAGCGGAAATGAGAAATGCCCTTCCGCGGAAAATATCCGCGGAAAGTTAAAAAAATTTCCTTAGATGTGGACGCTTGAAATAATGATCTAAGGGTTATGAAGTAGTGTGTTAGATACTAACACGCGATTGTTAGGGATTAGTAACCTTGAATAATTAAGTATATCAAATTAAAGATATGACCATTAGAGTTAATAGCTATCAACTGATGTTTATTAAAATTGAGTCTGTGGTGACTCTGCATCTACTTTTCATCTTAAACTTTATAATTCCAATTTCGTTATAGAACAAATTACCTTCAGATGAAGCAATGACTTAATCCCGTTATTTCGAGATGAACGTGTGTAAATGTTTGGGTCCCCATACAGGACCTATATTAAAAACAAGTCTTGCTCCAGCCTCTACTTCACAATCAGCTACGAAATTGACCCAATCATTTCCAAAAATGCAGCTTCCATCCTGACAAATAACATCAAAATTTCATCTTTTGTCTTGAAGCAGAAGTGTACAAGGATTTCATAATGGCCATTTGTTGAAAAAACTCGTTAGTTCTGTGTTTAAAATCTGGTAAACATAAATTAATGATTAATTAGATGTATGAAATACTAAGATTTTAAAATTTGAACATAGTGAAAAGACTGACCACAATACCATCATATGTCCACTTGGATCAATATTGCATGTAGAAATATTCATTGTCATGTGTTTTTTCCAATTTCAAAAAGCATTATCTTTGTTTCTCATATTCAATCACAGATTTTTTAATACTTAATTACTTCGGCTTTCATGATTCGCTGTCTGTCTCTTTATTGTAGTCAGTAAGTGGATAGTTACACTCCACCGCGTTTCTTTTGAAGATTATTGCCTTTAATATTTCATCACCATAGTAATCAAATTTGGATTGAATCATCTATTATCACACCAAAGAACTTCATGAAGGACTTCAAATCTTTCACTCTGCTCCTCTCAGAGTTGTACCTTCCCTTCCAACACACATAATATTGATAACTTCAATGGCATTTGCTTCCCAACTTCAAAGTTGAATGACCGTGGAATTTGCTACAAGGACAATAATATATATAAAGTTGAAGGGTAGAATTATAAAAGTTTGAGTTTTTGTAACACCCACTAAATTGGAAGTAAACTATTTTATCGCCTTATAATTATAGTTTGTTAATTTAATCTATATGCTATCTAATATTTTAAGTCATAAGAACTACAAGCGTAAAATCTTAATTAATTTATGAGGTATATAAATTATAATCGAGAATAAAAAGAAATTTTATTCTAAAATAATGTTGGGATGAAATTTCTCTTCCTATATTGATTCACTATTATACATTTGTTTTAGTGAGAATAATGCTAAATTATTTAAATAGTTGTCATTGCTACTTCGGAAATTACTATTTTCTTGTCTATGTAGGTCTTGGTATCTGGAACCATGAAACATTTATTGCATTTAATAATCATGTGCTAGCCAATATTTAGTAAGATTATATTTTTTATGCTATCGACAATATGGATCAAATAATTGATATTTAAAATTTTTGAGTTAATATATAAAAAGGTAATCTCAAGATTTATTATTTACTTATTATATTGATACCAACGTTGGAAGCTTTGTTAATATTTTATTATTATTATTAGTCTTATTATTTGTGCATTTGAGAGAGATTATATCTACTCTTTTATAACGAAGCCAATTATTTATTTTATGATTATCATTGTTAAATTTTAGCCGCTAGTCTCTCTACGAGTGTACTAACTATGAGTGGTTAAAAATATAATAGGAAAATTTTTAGGATTTGGAATGTGCATTAGTTTTAATTAAAATTATATCGTTAACATTATTTTACGTTATAACCTCCTTATTATTTTTACTCTAATTTTTTATATATAAAAAGAATGGTGAATAAGTTCTTTTATTTAAATGTTTGTATTTCTAGGGAAGTATTAGTATCCACAGTTCTAGCAAGGGAGTGTTCTAGACACCCATGGTTAGTTAAATCACATGAACCAAGCTAAAGATAAATCTCATTTAAGCGAATGGCTAAAATAATAGTTATCATCTCTTTAATCAACTGCGCCAATACAAATTAAATATTTCAATCATGGTTAATTAAGTCTATATATAAATGTCATCTAACAAACAATAGTATAATTAATTCTTCAAATATACACCAAGTTAAATAGTATAATCTTGGGTTTTTAAAAAAGATCAAGTGGGAAATCAAGTATAAGGAGGAGGAGTAAATTTGGTTAATGGACTCACAAGGGTTTCAATTATAGTAAATTCTTTATTAAACATTCAATCACACTTTAAAGCTTCTGATCAATGTTCTGAAATGCTCTAGTATTATTATTGCAATCTTGTAATGGCTCATCTAAAGATTAAAATGAAGTACTATATGTTTGTTTGATTGAAATGCGAATTGTCCATTGGTGTTAATTAAATTAGTTGATTGGTAAGTTTTGTTAAAGGAATTAATATCTCATTTAAATTGTAGTTAGGGTAATTAATAATGTTTACAGCATTTAAATTAATTGTTGAGGGTGTACACTTATTTTGGGTTTCACTCAAATAATAAAATTAAGGTTTGAACGTAAATTCGGCTTTTATTCTATAACCAAGGGATGATTAAACTAATAAACTGAGAGGAATGTTTTACGGGTGCTGGGTTGTGGAACAGTGGCCGGGAAACCAGAAAACCACCGCGCAGAGGTGGTGGTGGGATTGGATAATGGTTCGGGTCGGAGTCGGACGAACCACCACCAGCGACAGTGGTGGTGTGAGAGAGAGAGAGATTCGAAGAGAGAGAAAAGAGAATTGTGGTCGGAGTTTGACCGGAAAACGGGTTTGAGATCGAAATTTTAAAAACGAGTTGGGTAGGATCATATATCGGGTGATGACGAGTAGAACTAGGGAATAAAACTTGTATTTTGAGCTCGCCGAAATTCCGCCATGGAAGCTGGTGAGCTGCGGGGTGGGATGTGGAAGAAGATGGTGAAATTTGAGGGGAAGATAGTCAATCGCTAATTAATTTATATGAATTGTTTAAGTAATATGATAAAGGAAAACAATTTTAATAATAAATTTGCATAATTAGGGGGTCGGGGATAAGTAATTTTTTAAGGAAATTTTGAAGTAAATCTAAAAGGGTATGTAAATTGTAATAAATAAAAATATTGGGCGGATTTTATTTAAAAAATTGGAATTAAATAAAATAGGGGTGTGAGTAAGAAATGAGGATTAAAAATAAAATAAAATTTTATTTTTTTCCTCGAACTTTGGAATAGCGGACGAGATAAACATAATTTTAATATTAAGGATTTAATGGATAATTGGATTTGGAATATTGGTAACAAGAATTAAAATTTAGTATATAAGAGAAATATTACATTGTTAAAGAAATATTATTTTGAATGTACATAAATATCGAAGAGTGGGATTTTCAGATATTAATTAGTAAGTAGTACTTAGTCGATAAATACTAATTAACGATAAAAGGTTTGATATGGGCCTAAAATTAGCCTAGCAATATAATTAATGTTGAATTAATTAGACCTGATACGGTCCAATAACGAAGCTCAATTAATGAGTCCCGAAGCTCAATAAATAGGGAGGATTAATAGCTCATTTAATGAGTCCTATCAGTGATATAATTCTATAAAAGATAGCCTCAAGGACACTTACACCAACAAGGAGTCTGATTCCTTTATTCTAGGACTTCAAAATCTATCCAAAATTTGAGAACTTGTTCAACAAGTCTCCTAACCCTATTCCAACTCAAGGACATCTAACATCTATATAAAGGGTCTTACCCCATTTATTAGAGCTACGTTTTTGACTTGATTCTCTACTTCACAGAGATATGTAGACAAACAGGTAAAGGACTTTTTTCTTACAGAGTTCTTTTACTTTTCTGTAATCACCTCACTCACTCTAAGGTGAGTGAAATGCCCTACTTCTACCTGCAAAAGGAAATCCAATTGGAAAAACCTGACTGAACGTTAGGATGTTATGTCGACTTAATCTGTTATTTAATATGTTCTGTAGGCTTAGCCTGAAGTTGAAGATTTTGATGGTCTAGCCCGAAATGGGAGTGAGAAAAGTCTCTAAAAAGGAGAGCAGGGCTCATTTCATCTTTCATTTCTGCATGAGCAAAGCTCAATAGTACATCCAGGTTCAGATAGCATATCTCGTAAAGGCAGAGTTAAGCTACGAAACACGAGAGTAGCAATTAAAGGTCTTGAGCTCTTGAACCCTAGTAATAAGTACATCAATTAATATACCCTAGTTTTTTATCCATAACATTTGGCGCCGTCTGTGGGAAAGCATAACAACAACCATGGCGAGAACACGGAGTGGAAACAGCGCCCCTGAAGGAACTCCAGCTGCAACAACTCAAGCGATTTCGTCAACGGTGGAGATACCCCCACACTCGTCCTATGCCTCTGCCCAAGGAGGAACCCCGGTAGGGGCAACTGAACCTCAGCCACAAGGGTTCCCCCAGCTCCTCAAGGGACGAATTCTGAACTTCAGCAGTTACATACACCTTTGAATTTTTCACCCGTTGGGTACGAGTATTCAACTGGTGTGACCACTAACCCCCCTTATGGAATACCCCTTTACCCCGAGGTTGGAGGAAGTGGACATGCTAATCGGAGTGAAGCACAAGGGCACATGCCCCAATATATACGTGGTTTGGCTCTCATCCCGGAGGATCAAGAATTCTCTAGCCCTTACACAGAGAGAGACTCTAAATCTTTGGATGATGATGTGACCCCAAGAAGGAGGCGTGCTAGAAAAGAACCGATGCCTGATGGTGGCCAGCGTCCTAGGAGCACCCGGGGACGAATCCCCAAGAAGTGCAGGAGAGAATCAGGGCTCACGAGGCTGAGATTCAAAGGCTGAAGCGCGATCTGGAGGCGCACCTGACCCCTAGACCCCAACTACCACCAAGGAGGAGAAATCCTCCTCCAATCATAGACCTGGATGGTCCACAGCAGAGAAGGGTTGTTGTCCCAAGTGTTGATCTAAGTGATCTTCTGCCCCTAGGAGATCTTGACGATCCCACTCCACCATTTACTGAAGAGATAATGAATGCTCATATCTCAAGGAAGTTTAAGATGCCAACCATCAAATCTTATGATGGCACTGGAGACCCCGCTAATCATGTCAGGACATTCTCTACTGCACTGTTGCTGCAGCCCGTGAATGACGCTATTAAGTGTCGAGTCTTTCCTCAAACCCTGTCAGGAATGGCTCAAAGATGGTACAACCGTTTGCCTCCGAATTCTATTGGGTCCTTTAGAGAGCTAAGTCAAGCTTTTATTAAGTAATTCATCAGTGGGAGAGTGCATGAGAAAAGTTCAGCATCCCTCATGAGCATTGTGCAGGGAGCAATAGAGTCCTTGAGAGACTATCTGAATCGTTTCACCAAGGAAGCTTTGAAGGTCCCAGACCTTCATGACAAGGTAGCTATGATAGCACTGCAACAGGGAACTAGGGACGAGTTCTTCAAGATGTCATTAGCCAAGCGCCCCCCTGAAAGCATGTTATAGCTCCAAGACAGGGCTGGAAAGTAGATAAAAGTGGAGGAGAGCATGAGGAAGACGGTAGTGAACAACGAGCCCGCTGGGGGAAAGAAGCGAAAAACTGATCTGGAATATATTGCTAAGGACAATTATCATAGAACTGAGCAAAGCAATGATTCAACCCCGAAGAAGGGAGGACCAGGACAAAAATTCACTGAATATGCTAAGTTGAATGCTCCTAGGAGTCAGATCTTGATAGAAATTGAGAAGGACAGAGATGTTCGTTGACCTAAGCCTTTGAAGGCTGATCCTACCAAGCTGGATAAGAGCAAATATTGCAGATTTCACAAGGATGTTGGACATCACATCGGTAATGAGTGTAGATAATTGAAGGATGAAATAGAGTTCCTCATTCAAAAAGGAAGGTTGAGCAAGTACACTGGAGATGGAGGAGATAGGAAAAAAAATTGAAAGAAAGAATTTTGATGATCGTAGGAGGGACCAAGACAATCAGGGGTGAAATCCCCAGCCTTGATGGCCTGTGATAAATACAATCTTCGGAGGACCAACTGCTGCTGGTTCATCCAAAAACTCAAGTAAAGCATATACTAGAGAAGTTATGCATATCGTTGGGGAAGCCCCGAAGAGGGCTAGGACAGGAGTGACAATGGCATTTGATGATTCTGACTTAGAGTGTGTAAAATTTCCTCATGATGATCTGTTGGTCATAACACCGATAATAGGGAACAACCTGGTGAAGAGGGTCCTTGTAGATAATGGTGCCTCGGTGGATATTTTGCTCCATGATACCTTTTTAAGGATGGGTTATAATGATTCTCAATTAACTCCGACCGATATGCCGATATATGGATTCGCAGGAGTGGAGTGCCCCGTGGAAGAGATAATTAAGTTGCCAATGACCATAGGTCAGGAACCAAGACAAGCAACACAAATGTTGGACTTTGTAGTGGTAAAGGCTGGATCGACTTAAAATGCAATCATGGGAAGAACATGAATACATTTCAAGGCAGTTCCTTCTTCCTACCATTCAGTGATGAAGTTTCCCACCCGGAATGTAATTGGAGAAGAGAAAGGAGATCAAAAGATGGAAAAGAGTTGTTATGTGGCCTCTCTTAGGGCTGATGGAGTTAGGGGGCAGGTTCTGCCTATTGAAGATCTGGATATCCGTGAGAATGATGAGAAAAGAGGGAAGCCAGCAGAAGACTTGGTTCTGATTTCTTTGGCTCCCGAGGATTCTGAGAAAGTAACTTTTATTGGAGCGTCACTAGAGGAGCCCCTTAGAGGGTAGCTGGTGAAGTTTTTACAAGAAAATAGTGATGTATTTGTATGGTCGGCGGCTGATATGCCAGGCATAGACCCGGAACTGATCACTCACAAGATAAACGTGGATCCAAATCGAAAGACCGTGAAGCAAAAGAAAAGAAGTTTTGCTCCAGAGAGGTAGGAAGCTATTAAGCAAGAAGTAGAGAAGCTCTTAGAGGCTGGTTTCATTGAGGAGATACAATTTCCAGAATGGTTAGCAAACCCTGTGATGGTAAAGAAGGCTAATGGAAAATGGAGAATGTGCGTGGATTTCACCGATCTAAATGACGCATGCCCAAGGGACTGTTTTCCATTGCCAAGGATAGACACCTTGATAGATGCTACTGCTGGACATGAGATGATGAGCTTCATGGATGGATTCAGTGGATACAATCAGATCAAGATGTATAAAGATGACATCCTAAAGGTATCATTCATTACTGACTTTGGTGTTTTTTGTTATCTTGTTATGGCGTTTGGTCTCAAGAATGGAGGAGCCACCTATCAAAGGTTGGTAAATAAGATTTTCAAGGATCTTATTGGAAAAACTATGGAAGTTTATGTTGATGACATGTTAGTCAAGAGTTTGATAAAGACTGATTACATAATCCATTTGAGGGAAGCGTTTGAGGTGCCGAGGTATCAAAAAATGATGCTAAATCCTGTAAAGTGTGCTTTCGGAGTGTGATCTGGAAAGTTTTTAGGTCTGATGGTCTCCAAGAGGAGAATCGAGGCCAATCCTTATAAAATAAAGGCTATCCTGGACATGGAACCACCACATTCCATAAGGGACGTTCAGAAACTCACTAGAAGAGTTGCAGCTCTAGGTCGCTTCATCTCCAAATTCGGAGACAAGTGCTTCCCATTCTTTAAATCCCTAAAAATGGTTCAAGATTTTGTATGGACTGAGGAAAGCCAGGAGGCATTTGAAGGACTGAAGAAATATATGGTTAAAGCCCCGTTGTTCGCCAAGCCAACTCTGAATGAAACTTTGTACTTATACTTGGTCATTTCAAAAAATGCTTTGAGCGCTGTACTGGTTAAGGAGGAATTTAAAATCCAGAAACCCATATACTATGTTAGTAAAATTCTGCATGGAACTGAGTTGAATTATTCAACTATTGAGAAGTTTGCGTTAGCCTTGGCTTCAAGGAAGTTGTGTCCTTACTTTCAGGCTCATAAAAATTGAAGTGCTAACAAATCAGCCCTTGAGAAACATCATTCATAGTTCCAAAGCTAGTGGAAGACTGATTAAATGGAAAAATAGAGCTGGAAGAATTTGACATCAAGTACAAGCCACGAACGATAATAAAAGCCCAGGCATTAGCTGACTTCTTGGTGGAATGTACCATACCCAACCAAGAAGTCAGGGGGCAGGAAGATAGTATACCCCAAGACATGGAAGGTAATAAAGGAGACAAAGAAAAGGGTGTTAGAGAGAAGGAATACTGGGTTCTCTATTTTGATGGAACATCAAAAACAAATTCAAGTGGAGCAGGGCTTCTTTTATAAAACCCAGATGGATTCTTGATTAAATATGCCATGAAGTTAGACTTCCCAACCACAAATAATGAAGCTGAGTATGGAGCTCTGATAGCTGGCCTTGGCCTAGCAGGAACATTGAGGGTCCAGAATTTGAAAGTTTGTGGGGATTCCAAGCTTCCCAGGTCAAGGGAGAATTCCAGTCAAGAGATGAAACAATGGCTAAATATGTTCGCCTAGTAAGGGCTGTGATGACTTAATGCGATGAATGCCATGTCGGGCACATTCCAAGAGAGGAAAATGCTAAGGCGGATGCATTATCTAAGTTTGCTTCGTCTGAGATAGAGAAAAGATCGGGAAGTGTGTACTTCCGTGTTTTGAAAACACGAAGCATCGATGTTAAGCTTGTAGCCCCAATAGGGCTGGGGACATCATGGATAGATCCTATTAAGGCCCACATTCTAACTGGTTGGCTGCCAAATGATATGACCGAAGCACTGAAATTGACTGTTCGAACAGTGATATATTCCTTGATCGATGGAATTCTGTATAAAAGATCTTATGTGGTTCCTTACTTAAGATGTCTCAGGCCTGATGAGGCACACATGGCCCTCGAAGAAGTACATGAAGGTATATGTGGGCAACACTTGAGGGGCAGAGCACTGTCTCATAAGATAACCCGTTTAGGCTTTTATTGGCCAGAGATGATGGCCGATGCCAAAAAATATGTGAATAAATGTGATGGTTGTCAGAAACATGCACCAGTTGTTCGACAACCTCCCGAGATGCTGACTTTCATCAACTCTCCCATCCCCTTTGCCATGTGGGGAATGGATATACTTGGGCCTTTCCCCATGGCCACAACACAAAGGAAGTTCCTGATTGTAGCTATTGATTATTTTACTAAGTGGATTGATGCTAAACCTTTAGCCAAGATCACAACCAAGCAGGTTGCACAATTCCTGTGGGAAAACATCATGTGTAGATACGGAATTTCTCAAATCTTGGTAACCGACAATGGAACATAGTTCAATAATGAAGAGTTCAGAAAGTATTATGAAGATAACGAAATTGATTTGAGTTTCACCTTCATTGCTCACCCTCAATCCAATGGGCAAGCAGAGGTTGCAAATCGCATCATTTTAGATGGTTTATAGAAGAGGATTGAGAAATCCAGAAACAATTGGGTGGATGAAGTGCTGCCAATACTCTGGGCTTACAGAACCACGAGTAGAGTTACTACAGGAGCAACACCATTCATGTTGGCATATGGGGCAGAAGTAGTAGTTCCTTTAGAAATATCACATTCGTCTCCCAGAATTCAAGCGTACAACACTGAGGAAAATGAGGAAGGGAAAAGGTTAGCCTTGGATTTAATAGATGAAGTACGGGATGCAACATACGCAAAGATCGTGGAATATCAGAAAAAGCCTCTTTTTATTACAACCTAAGGGTGAAAGAAAGATTCTTTAAACAAGGGGATCTAGTTTTAAGAAAGGTGGAAGCCTCTGGAGTAGGGCAAAAAGGTAAACTCTCCCCAAATTGGGAAGGGCCTTATAAAGTTAAGAGCGTTCAAGAGAGAGGTACTTACAAGTTGGAAACCATGGATGGAGAAGAAATACCCCCGACTTGGCATGCACAAAACCTGAAGGTTTACTACCTATAGCTTATACATACTATAGTGGTAACAAGTTGAAAAGCACCTTGAAGCTTTGCTTGCTTAGGATTTCACATGTTAGTTTTATAAGACTATTATTTCAACTTCTAGTTCTACAAAGAATTATGTAAGGGATGGATCCCAAGAGATTATAATTTATGAAGTTTACATAAACTTACCTTAGAATTGTTTGGTTCCTTATGCATGGTTGAGTTTGCTTATCTATTTTAGTACAAGTACGGAAAAATGAAAGGGAAAGCTATGGAAAGGCGAGTGAACTATCTAACTCCACCACTAAGATAAAGCATAAATAATCCCCGAAGGGAAATAAGTTCAAATTACAATAAGTTAAAAAGAATAAAAAACATAAAAACTGAAAACACTACTCCTCCATGTGGGAGTCTTCCTTCCCATGCTCCTTCTCAGCATCTCCCTTCTCAGCATCAGCAGAAGGCTCAGCATCCTTCGTGGGAGAAGCAGGAGGAGAGGTAGTGCTGGGATCCAGGATACGATCATTAGTCTAAGGAGAGTTAAGGAGAGCATCCAAGCTATCCTCTGTCTCTGTCTGTTCAGGACTTATAAAGTCCTTAGGATCTATTAAGCCAGGATGCTTCTCCGAAACTGCCTTCACAGCCGCATCCCATCCTTGGGTAAACTGCAGCGGATAAAGACCCTCATCATGATTGTCCATGAGATTCTTAAACTTTGCAGAATCCATATAGTCATCGATGATGGTTTCTTTGTAACTCCGGAGCTTCACCAGCTCGACATGGGCCTTGGATAACTCCTCCCCCTTGGCCTTTAGCTTCTTCTCCAAAACTTCATCCCTCTCCTTCCACTTTTTCATCTCCCTCTCAAACTCATCTGAGTTCCCCTTCCAGGACCTAGCTTGGTGAAGGGCCGCCTAGAAGTAGGTGTTGTTCTGCACAAAGAAGTATAACTTAACACGGTTCTATAAAAAAAAGAGAAAAGTTGGAATTAAAAGGTGAGAAAGGGATGTTACCGTAGCTTGAGCCTGAGAACCCAGGAGCTCAATATACTCTATATCACTCCCCGTGACAATTTCAGTGAAGTCATGGGGAATTATGGAATGATATGACCAATACTTAGCATGCTTGGTGGATCCGATCATCGTGTCACTTCTCCTAAACCCCAGTTGGGCCTAAAGGAGTGCGCCTTGAGTGGAGGATCCACATCATCCCCTAGTTCCACCACCGAAGTATGTGGCCTAAGGAAGATAGGAGCATCAGGCTTGCTCTTGGGGTCCTTGTTGAGCTTGGACCTTTTCTGGTGGCCAGATTCTCCCTCCTTGGGCCTATTAATGTTATTAATAGCCTCAAAAACTGAAATGAAAAAGGAAGGAAACATTAAAAAATGATTAAGTTTCAATAAAGAGAAAGAAAAGAAGAAAAACAAGTTAAAATTACCCCTATCACTGGCCTGAAAAAGGCCCACTTTCTTCAAAGAGAACTCCTCTTAGAGAGTCCAAGAATCTGTTTTGCCGTCATCCAAAATGAGGACTTGATAAGCAACCTCCTCCTCGTCGGTCAGCCTAATACTAACAGGGCCGCCATCTACTACCTTACAAAAGGGTAGCCCAATCGCCTCCAGCCCATGTCAATCTAACAAACTCGTCCCTCCACTTTAGGTTATTTTCAACTATGGAATTACCATAAAAATGTGGGGGATTTTGGGCCTTTGACGTAATAAAACCCAGCCCGGTTGAGTTAAAGCACTGTTATAAAACTAAAAGATTTTTCAAAAAACGGCGACAGAAAGGGGGAATTTATTCCTAAGGCATAATACCATAAAACAAATAATATTCCTCCATGCGTTAGGAGGGAGCTGACATGAGTTTATTTTCACATCTGTAAGTAGACGAGGAATGAACTCATGGAAAGGGAACCTAGGACCTGTGGTTAAGGCTCCTCGATAAATAAAGAGTCTATCCCCCTCCCAATTACATGTCCTATCCCCAGGGGCGGCCGGAGTAATCCTAAGGTGAGGAGGGAGTTAATATATGGTGTTAAAAGCTTCCATCCTACCATCTAACTCATGAAATGTATTACCACGGTTGTAAGAAACTAAATCAGACAAGGAGGGATATTTATCACCTCTAAAGTTTATCATATCTATAAGAGAAGTATAAGGAGAGTGTATCGAATGGTGGTACCGCTCTTTGAAGTATTCATCTTTGCCAGCCGAGCTAGATCGCGATCCGCCATTGATATTCTTGGGAAGAAGGCTTGAAACCTAGAAAAAGTTTGAAGATGGTGGAGCTGCGGTGGCTAAAATCACTGGAAATCGCCTTTCGTAGAAAAGAAACCTGAGAGAAATTTGAGAGATTTGGAGAGTGAGAAGTGAAATGAGAATTCTCACTTCTCACCACACTTATATAACCGAAAAATCAGGAATTTGAATTGACTAAAGCCTATAGAGGCAAGGCCCAATCTGAGAAAAGCCCACTAAAAGGGAAGCTTCAGGGACATTCTACAAATAGAAAAAGAAACTGAAAGGTCAAAAATCGACTAGAATTTCAAATAAAGTAATTGATCAGAGTCCTGATCGATGGTGAATGAAACCCTGATCGAATTTTAATTCGATTAAAGAGGTAAAAAAATACTTAAGTCGATCAGAGTCTTGATCGATGGTGAATGAAACCCTGATTGAATTTTAATTCGATTAAAAAGGTAAAAAATCACTTAAGTCGATCAAAGTCCTGATCGATGGTGAATGAAACCCTAATCGAATTTTAATTCGATTAAAGGGGAAAAAATCACTTAAGTCGATCAGAGTCTTGATTGAAAAAGGAAAAATCCTGATCGAATTTTAATTCGATTAAAGGGGTAAAAAATCACTTAATCCGATCAGAGTCCTGATCGACAAGGAGAATAATTCCGATCGAATTTCAGAAAGACCACAGTGTCAATCATAGGTCCAAATCGATCAGAATCCTGATCGATTTCGATCAGGATTCCTGGTCGATTTTACCTTAGACCTCAGTGTTAAAAATACGTCTAAGTCGATCAGAATCCTGTTCGATTTTGATCAGGATTCCTTGTCGATTTTCCCTCAGAACACAACAACAAAATCCAAGATAATTCGATCAGGATCCTGATCGATTTCGATCAGGAATCCTGATCGAAATTCTATCGACTAGAGTGACAAATTGGCAGCTAGTTCGATCAGGATCCTGATCGATTTCGATCAGGATTCCTGGTCGATTTTGCATGACTTCTGGTCGATTTAAAGTCAGAAAATTAGGGAAAATTAGAAAATAATTTTCAAAAATTATAGTTGATAAAATATTCTTGAAATATTAAAGAAACAATACCTGTGAGTATCAGAATATTCCTAAAAATTAAGGAAAAATCATTAAAAATACCGGAAGGTACACAGAAAATCCCAGAAAATATTCTGCAAAATCTTCGCAAGGTTTCGCAAAAGTTGGGGGCAAATGATATCCGACTAAAATTAGCCTAGAAATATAATTAATATTTAATCAATTAGACCTGATACGGTCCAATAATGAAGCCCAATTAATGAGGCCCGAAGCCTTGATTATTTATTAACTTCGTAATTAATAAATAAAGAGGATTAATAGCTCATTAAATGAGTCCTATCAGTGATATAATTCTATAAAAGATAGCCTCAAGGGCACTTACACCAACAAGGAGTCTGATTCCTTTATTCTAGGACTTCAAAGTCTATCTAAAGTCTGAGAACTTGTTCAACAAGTCTCCTAACCTTAGTCCAACTCAAAGACATCTAACATCTATATAAAGGGTCTTACCCCATCTATCAGAACTACGTTTTTGGCTTGATTCTCTACTTCACAGAGATATGTAGGCATCTCGTAAAGGCAGAGTTAAGCTACGAAACACGAGAGCAGCCATTAAAGGCCTTGAGCTCTCGAACCCTAGTAATAAGTACAACAATTAATATACCCTAGTTTTTTATCCATAACAAGGTTCATAAAAAGAATTTAATAATGGTAATTTTCATTATTACTAAAATATTTTGGTGAATGATTGTTTTTAGAAATTAATCTGCATGGAAAGTTACTTATATCGGAAAGGTGATCTTTTATGAGTCGTCCGCTGAAACTGAGCAATTAAAATAAAATTTTAGGTGTGTGGTGAAGTGACATATTTAAATCAGAAATTGTATTTGCAAATAATTAATATTTTGTAATTTAGGATTTTTCTTCAATTAAAAGGGAGAATATTTTAATAGATATAACTTGGGAACGAGCATAATATCAGATTATTTAAATAACTAAATGTGTTATTCCCAAAAGCCGAATAATTCCCCCGAGAGATAATAAATTTGATTTGAATTTTTAACAAATATGAGTTATTAAATTATCACTTGAAAAAATAAACGTTTAAGTGATCAATAAATATTAAAATACTATTTAAGGTTCATAAGAGGTTGTATTTTGAAATATTTGTACTAAATTATTTAGACGGGCTATTAAAAATAACGTTTGAGAGAACAAAAATTTAAGTGACCGATAAATATTAAATTATTATACATTTTATTGAAATATTTATACTAAAATATATTGGTGTAACTTATTATTTTTAGAAAATACCCGAGGTGGAATTAATGAATACAGAAAGGTGAATTTTCACTGCTAGTGCGCTAAATATTGGAAACAAGGCAAGTTTCTTCTGCTCCCTTTCCTATTTTTGATATTTAAATATGTTTTGCATATTGGTTGTGAATTATTACAAATTTAATACTTGAGCCCTTATCCGTGATTATTTTCCTTTAAAACGTTTCTCAAATCTGAAATTCCGTATCTATAACAATATAAGAATTTTTATTCCAATACTACTCCTATTATCCAAGGACAGTTATTTCATTTCCTATCAAATGAATATATTACTCTAGGCTCGTCCAAATTATTCTAAATTCTTAAAATTGATCCATCCTTCCGGTCGACTATTTAATTCACATTAAATCTTGATTTAATCTTTTATCAATTCATTGAACCCCTCCAAAACTCATGAATGATAAATTGATCATCCATTTGTTTTATTTTGACATAAATTATTTTTGAGTCTCTGATAGTTTAAAACTATTCAAAATTTTGATTAATATGATGATTCTCATTATTTTGAGATAATCACTGTGATTGTAGCGACATATTATTCATGATGATACCAAGTCATTATTAAGTAATCCTGGTTTATCGTTCGATCCAGGATATGTAATTTAATTCTTCGAAATCATGTGTGATGTGAATAAGGATGTGTGGTGAGATGGAATCGGGATGTATTCATCTTTACTAGTCAATATGGGATTTGATCCACAGTGTTTATTGTGACAGTCCCAAACGTGGACATGTTATTCGGCTCGAGTGCCATCGAGCGTTAAGATATTAACCCTTATTTTATGCTAGCAAGTGTGTGTTAGGCGTTCTTACGACGAGCCGTGATCGGGTGAGAGTAAGATTCGCAGGAGGACGGTAAACAGTGATAGTTGATCACATCACTGATGTATCAGATTTGGAAAATGACCAATTAATTTTAAACTCAAGTGGTAAAATGCCAAATAAGAGTTTCCTTACTAAATTGTGATGTGATGTTGATTATTCAATGTTGAATTTGAATTTTTATCTCTATTGGCATTATTTATTACTACCTTGTGAATTTTGTGTTTGTCATTTATACTTGCTGAGCGCTCAGTTGCTTACTCTTGCTATTCTCATATTGCTAAACAGTGAATAATGAAGCAGATGATTCATATCATCAAGAAAGGCAACGTAAAGGGAAGGAGCAAGTTCGTAGTGGCAGCGTTTAGCCATAGATCTATATATTATTAGTTGTAGTAATGTAATGTAACTTTTTCCGGACTTGTAACTTATCTTACAGACTTGTAGTAGGATTTCTTTTATGTATGTAATAAGCAGGTCTGTGTGGAGACTCGATCTTGAGATATGTGGAGTGGCATCCATAATGAACAATATATTATTTTATGGTTTGTAATGTTAATACACGTATGCGAAGCATGGTAGCCTGATGACCTGTATTCACAACAAGGTGGATTTGGGGGCGTCATATTTTTGTTAAAGGTATAACTATTTGGTAAGAGAAAACTTACAAGCGATCCAAACAATTTTGCTGAAACATTAGCCTCCATGAAACTCCCCATTTTCCTCCTTCTCCCTCTGTATATGTCTTCATGCTTTTGGTTAAGAGAGTTTAACTCCTAGTGATGGTGAACAAAAATAAAGTTTTAGAAAATTGTATTACATTCATGGGAAAAACGTTTATTGTGTGTTTCACATTATTAAGATAGTTTTTATAATGTTCAAACATAACTTAGTTTCCATAGTTAAAAACAATAATATATCACTAAATTTAGATAAGTTTTTCTATATTCATATAAATATAGTCTACATTAGCATGAACTTCAAAATTAACAGGAAAATTATAAAAGAAAATGAAATAGGTCAGCACTGTAGAGTTATTTTTTCGCATTATTGTATCTAATTAGTACAAGCATAATTATACAAATATAATACTTTCACCGGATATTATTCTATTACCTTAAGGCTATATATGATAAACTACAGGAAGGTCCACCGATATATTTAGCTCATAATTTTTTATAACATATCAAGTACTGAAACAACAGTAATTACTAAAACAAGTGTAATAAGAATCATGATCTTGACTATAAATTTTTTTCCAAAAAAGTTAATCTCATGTACCCTGTAACACACATTGTGCTTATACATAGCAAAGTCTTTAACATGCATAAGCCTAAATTAATTGTATTTGTATGAAAATCACATAAAGTTTATGATAGGGAATAAATAAATCCTGATTATATGGTTAATGTTGCATTAATTACACGTGACTTGGGCCACGGAGCCCAATAAGAAGATGTATGATATTCAGACCAAAAAGGTTAACACATTGATCAGGCCTGATGGACCAGATCAGGCCTGATGGAACAAAGAAGGCCCAAAACCCTGAATATTAATTAATTTCATAATTAATTAATAAGGGAGAAAAACAGCTATTAAGATAAGTCCTAGTGGGGATATAAATCCTTTTAGATTATCCTCCAAGGAACTTGGTGGGATAAGGAATCAGCTTCCTCCTTTCTAGGACTCCAAAGTCCATTCTAATTCTGAGAGTTGATCACCAAGTCTCCTAACCCAAGTCCAATTCAAGGACTCCTAACATCTATATAAGGGGCCTCACCCCACAAATCAGAACTACATTTTTTGACTTGATCCTTGGCAATCAGCAAGGTATGTAGGCATCTTGTTAAGGCAGATCGAGTCACGAATACAAGAGCAGTCAAATCGAGCCTCGAAGCTCACGTTCCTTAGTAATAAATACATCAATTATATACCCTAGTTTTTAATCCATAACATTTGGCGCCGTCTGTGGGAAAGCACAACAACAACCATGGCGAGAACATGGAGAACAATTAGAGCCCTTGAAGGAGGAACACCAGCGGGGACAATCCAAGTTATTTCGTCAACGGTGGAGGTACCTCCTCGTTCAACTTATGCAGCCACCTAAGGAGAAGCCCAGATAGGGGCAACTGAACCTCAGCCACAAGGGAAGTTTCCCTCGGCTACTCAAGGTACGAATCCCCAAGTTCAACAACTACATGCACCTGTGAATTCTCGACCCATTGGGTATGCGTATTCAACTGTTGTGAGTACTAACCCCCCATATGGGATGCCCCTTTACCCCGAGGTTGGAGGAAGTGGACATACTGGGCAGAGTGAAGCACGAGGGCGATCGCCCCCTATATACAAGGTTTGGCTCCTATCCCTGAGGATCAGGAATTTTATGGTCCTTATACTGAGAGAGATTCTGAATCTTCGGACGACGAAGTGGCCCCAAGAAGGAGACGTGCTGGCAAAGAACCGATGGCTGATGGTAACCAACGCCCTAGGAGCACCCGAGGGGTGAATCCCCAAGAAGTGCAGGATAGAATCAAGGCCCATGAGGCTGAGATTCAAAGGCTGAAGCGTGATTTGGAGGCGCACCAGGTTCCTAGGCCCCCATTACCACCTACGGGGAGAAATCCTCCCCCAATCATAGACCTGGATGGTCCGACACAAAGAAGGGCTGTAGTCCCAAGAGCTGATCCAAGCAATCTTCTTCCCCTTGGAAATCCTGATGATCCTACTCCACCATTTACTGAAGAGATAATGAATGCCCACATCTCAAGAAAGTTCAAGATGCCCACTATCAAGGCTTATGATGGTACGGGAGATCTCGCTAATCATGTCAGGACATTCTTCAATACACTGTTATTACAGCCCGTGAACGAATCTGTTAAGTGTCGAGCCTTTCCTCAAACCCTATCGGGTATGGTTCAAAGATGGTATAGTCGTCTGCCCCCGAACTCTATCGGGTCATTCAGAGAATTAAGTCAGGCTTTTATTAAGCAGTTCATCAGTGGGGGGTGCATGAGAAAAGTTCAGCATCCCTCATGAGCATTGTGCAGGGAGCGAAGGAATCCATGAGACACTACCTGAATCGTTTCACGAAGGAAGCTTTAAAAGTCCCGGATCTTGATGACAAGGTAGCCATGATAGCACTGCAACAGGGAACTAGGGATGAGTTCTTCAAGATGTTCTTGGCAAAGCGCCCCCCTGAGAGCATGTTGCAGCTCCAAGATAGGGCCGGGAAGTACATCAAGGTGGAAGAGAGCATGAGAAAGTCCGTAGTGAGCAATGAGCCTGCTGGAGGCAAGAAGTGTAAAACTGATATGAAGTATATCTCTAAGGATAAGTATCCTAGAAATGAGCAAAACCCTGATTCAACCCCTAAGAAGGGAGGACCTGGACAAAAATTCACTGAATACGCTAAGTTGAACGCTCCTAGAAGCCAGATCTTGATGGAAATCAAGAAAGACCAAGATATTCGTTGGCCTAAGCCCTTGAAGGAAGATCCAGCCAAACTAGACTAGAGCAAATATTGTAGATTTCACAAAGATGTTGGTCATGACACCGATGAGTGTAAGCAACTGAAAGATGAAATAGAGTTCCTCATTAGGAAAGGAAGATTGAACAAGTACACTGGGGAAGGAAGAGATAGGAATAACAATGGAAGAAAGAACTTCGAAGATCGTAGGAGGGACCAAGACGATCAGGGGCGGAATCCCCAACCTAGGGGACCGGTGATAAATACAATCTTTGGAAGACCACGACCCCGAGGACCTGTGATAAACACGATTTTTGGAGGACCAACCGCTGCTGGATTATCCAAGAACTCTAGGAAAGCATATTCCAGGGAGGTTATGCATATCGTTGGAGAAGCCCTGAAGAGGGCCAGGAGAGGAGTAACAATGGCTTTTGATGATTCTGACCTAGAAGGTGTGAAGTTTCCTCATGACGACCCGCTCGTCATAACACCTATAATAGGAAACAACCCGGTTAAGAAGGTCCTTGTGGATAATGGTGCTTCAGTGGATATCTTGCTCCATGAAACCTTTTTAAGGATGTGTTATACTGACTCCCAGTTGACCCCAACCGATATGCCGATATATGGATTTACGGGAGTGGAGTGCCCCGTGGAAGGGATAATCACGTTGCCAACCACCATTAGTCAGGAACCAAGGCAAGTAACGCAGATATTGGACTTTGTGGTGGTGAAGGCTAGTTCAACTTACAACGCTATCATGGGAAGAACTGGGATACACGCATTTAAAGCAGTCCCTTCTTCCTACCATTCAGTTATGAAGTTTCCCACCCGGAATGGGATTGGAGAAGAGAGAGAAGATCAAAAAATGGCTAGAAGTTGCTATGTGGCCTCACTGAGGGCAGATGGAGTTGGGGGGCAAGTTCTACCTATTAGAGATTTGGATATTTGAGAGAATGATGAGAAAAGAGGGAAACCAGCAGAAGACTTGGTTTCGATTCCTTTAGCTCCCGAGGATCCTGAGAAGGTGACTTTCGTTGGAGCCACACTAGAGGAGCCCCTTAAAGGGAGGTTGGTGAAATTTTTACAAGAAAATAGTGACGTATTTGCATGGTCGACAGCTGATATGCCAGGCATAGACCCGGAACTAATTACTCACAAGCTGAATATGGATCCGAGTCGAAAGACGGTGAAGCAAAAGAAAAGAAGTTTTGCCCCAGAGAGGCAAGAAGCTATAAAGCAAGAAGTGGAGAAGCTCTTAGAAGCTGGTTTCATTGAGGAGATACAATTTCCGGAATGGTTAGCAAACCCTGTAATGGTGAAGAAGGCCAATGGAAAATGGAGGATGTGTGTGGACTTCATTGATCTGAATGACGCATGCCCTAAGGACTGTTTCCCGCTGTCAAGGATAGATACTTTGATAGATGCCACTGCTGGGCATGAGATGCTGAGCTTCATGGATGAATTTAGTGGATACAATCAGATCAAGATGCACAAGGATGACATCCCAAAGGTATCATTCATCATTGACTTTGGTGTTTATTATTATCTTGTTATAGCATTTGGTTTCAAGAATGCAGGAGCCACCTATCAAAGGCTGTGTTAGATATATTTGTGATATCATGTCTAATATGATTTGTGTTTAGTTTTCAGATCTTACTTAACAGGACAAATCAGGACTTAACTGGAAATTAGTACTTATACTAAAGTCAGGACTTAAGATATCAGAACTTAAGTTGTCAGAACTTAAGTTATCAGGAGATATTTATCATCAGATAATATCAGGACTTAAGGAGGCTTTCAGATAAGGAAGACGGCTGATTGAAAGGAAAGAAGATCGAAACTGAAACAAGAAGAGATATGCATGAAGAAGAAGAATTCTATAAGAAATAGAATACTTGGAAAAAAAAGATAACTGATTGATATATATTAGGAAGCAAAATTATATTCAATATCAATTAAAAGATTATCTTGTAACTGTGTAGTATATAAACACATCATAGGGTTTACACTATATGTGTTATCATAATCGAGTTTATTATTTATTGTAACCCTAGCAGCTCTCGTGATAATTTGTTCATCACTGAGAGAGAACAGTTCTTTGTAACAGAGTTTATTGTATTGAATAAAATCTGTGTTTTGTTACTTGAGTTTTTATATTTAATTTGATTGTAGTAAACACTGTATTCAACCCCCTTCTACAGTGTGTGTGACCTAACAAGTGGTATCAGAGTAATCTATTAACATACATACAGTAAAAATCCAAAAACAATCATGTCTGAAGAAGCACAAACTCCAACCAAGCCCACCAAAACTGAAGAAACTCCAAAGACTCAAATCCATAATCGATATAAGACTATTAGGGTTCCCATACTGAAACCTTCTGAGTATCCCATATGGAAGGTGAGGATGTCTATGTTTCTGGAAGCTACATATCCAGAATACCTTGACAGAATTAATGAAGGACCACACAAGCCAACCAAGCTCTCTGTTATAGTTACAGATCAGCCAGCACAGACTGTACCAAAGGAGAAAAGTGAATATACAGCTGAAGATATCTCATCTATTGTAAAGGATGCAAAGGTAAGACATTTGCTGCACAGTGCCATTGATAATGTAATGTCAAACAGGGTAATTAACTACAAGAATGCAAAGGAGATATGGGATGCCTTGAAGACAAGATGCGAGGGAACTGATTCAATTAAGAAGAACAGGAGGACTATACTCACTCAAGAGTATGAGCACTTTGACTCAAAACCTGATGAGTCATTAATTGGTGGTTTATATGATAGATTTGTCAAACTCTTGAATGATCTGTCACTGGTGGATAAGGAATATGATCTTGAAGATACTAATATGAAATTCCTTTTAGCTCTTCCTGAAAGTTGGGATTTGAAGGCCAAAACTATAAGAGACAACTATGCTCTTGATGAAACTACTCTTGATGAAATTTATGGTATGCTCAAGACTCATGAACTTGAGATGGATCAAAGAAGAAAGAGGCATGGGAGAAAATCAAGAATAGTTGCTCTTAAGGCTGAGGAGGAATCCCCTAAAGTGGCTATCTCAAAGAAAGGCAAAGGAAAGGCTCTCATCACAAAGTCTAATACTGAGTCATCAAGTCCTGATAGTGATGAGGATTCAGAAACTGAAAGTCTATCTGAGATGGACCCTGATGAAGAGATGATGAAGCTATGTGCTCTTATGATGAAAGGAACCAAAAAGATTGCATACAGGAAATTCAGAAGGGGAAAGAAGTTTTCCAGGAAAGATGCAAGTTCTGATAAGAAAGGTTTCAGAAAATCTGAAGGCAAAGAAGGAAAGTCTGACAGAGGAGATTACTCAAATGTCAAATGCTACAACTGTGGTGAGAAAGGCCACATATCTCTTGATTGCAAGAAAGGAAAAAGTGACAAAGGCAAGGCTCTTGTCACAAAAAAGAAAAGCTGGACAGACACTTCAGATTCTGAAAGTGAAGTGAACTATGCCTTGATGGCAAATGCTGATAGCAGTTCTGAAGCTGCTGAGTTAAAGGTACCTCAAACAACTTATGATTTTCATACTGATGATATTACTGAGTTGAGAAGATATCTTAAAACCATGTTCATTAGTTATAGAGATCAAACTTTAACATGTGAAAGATTAACTTCTGAAAATCTTGCTTATAAAAAGAGGAATGATTATTTAGAAAAAGAGTTAGTTATGTTCCATCAAAATCAGAAAGATAGAGATGATGCTTTCTATGTTAGAGATGAAGTGCTTAATATGAATAAATCTCTAAAAACTGAGTTAGAAAAGGAAAGAGAGATTATCAGGACTTGGACTAACTCTGGCAGAACAACTCAGAATTTGTTAAGTAGTGGAAACTGGAAAGAGGGCTTAGGTTATGGAGATGATAAGAATAATAAAGGAACTGTAGAAATTGAGCCTATAGTTGTTAAACAAAAGCCAAAGGTAAATCCTATTAAGTTTGTAGCTGTAAAGTCTGATATTTATAAATCAGAAGTTAAAGAGAAATTAACTTCTGACAAACCAAAACAGGATAAGCCAACTGAAGTTAACATAGGTTTAATGACAAAGAAGCAGCTTAAGCATAAGCTCAAAGATGTTAAAAATGTAAACAAGGTAAAACCACCTAGGAAAAATAGGAATGGAAAGGTAGGTGTGAATAAAAGCAATGATTATAAGCCTGTTCCTAATGCTCTTAGAAAGAAATGTTATAACTGTGGAAATTCTAACCATCTGGCTTCTTTTTGCAGGAAGAATAAGAACATAAACTCCTTACCTTCAATATCAGGAGTTAAGAGTCAGTATGTTAGATATAGGCCACAAAATCCTTGTTTTCATTGTGGTAGTCTATGGCATTCCATTTATACTTGTAAGGAATATCATAGTTTGTTAGATATATTTGATAATGTCATGGCTAATATGTTTTATGTTTAGATTTCAGATCTTATTTGAACAGAACAAATCAGTACTTAACTGATCAGTACTTATACTGGAAGTCAGAACTTAAGGTACTGGAAGTCAGAACTTAAGGGATATCAGTACTTATGTTATCAGGAGATAGATATCAGAACTTAAGTGCTGAAGGATGATCAGATAAGGACAGTAGCTGATTAAAGTTAAGAAGATCAAGATAAACATAAGAAGAGATATGCATGAAGAAGGAATTCCGTGAAGAATGGAATACTTGGAATAGAAGATATCTGATTGATATATTTTAGGAAGCAGAATTATATTCCATATCAATTAGCGAATATCTTGTAACTGTGTAGTATATAAACACAGAAATAGAGTTTACACTAGAAGTGTTATCATTATCGAGAATATTATTTATTATAACTCTAGAAGCTCTCGTGATATTTTGTTCATCACTGAGAGATAACAGTTCCAGATTGTAACAGAGTTTATTGTTTAAATAAAGTTTGTTTTCTGTTACATAAGTTCTTGAAGTTTGATTTGATTGTAATAAACACTGTATTCACCCCCTCTACAGTGAAAGTGTGACCTAAAAAGTGGTATCAGAGCTATCTGTTAACACACATACAGTTAAAGATCCAAACACAATCATGTCTGACACAGAAACTCCAACTAAGCCTACCAAAACTGAGGAATCATCAAAGATATCAACTCAGAGTCGATATGAGACTATCAGAGTTCCCATATTGAGACCATCTGAATATCCCATATGGAAGGTAAGGATGACCATGTTTCTGGAAGCAACAGATCCAGAATACCTTGATAGAATCAGGGAAGGGCCTCACAAACCTACCAAGCTCGCTGTTGTAGTTGCAGGTGAAGCAGCAATGACCGTACCAAAGGAAAAGACTGATTACACTGCTGAAGATATAGCATCTATTGCTAAGGATGCCAAGGTACGTCACTTATTGCATAGTGCCATTGATAATGTAATGTCAAACAGGGTAATCAACTGCAAGACTGCTAAGGAGATATGGGATGCACTGGAGACAAGGTGTCAAGGAACTGAAACAGTTAAGAAGAACAGGAAGACAATACTCACTCAAGAGTATGAACACTTTGACTCTAGGACTAATGAGTCATTGACTGATGTATATGATAGATTTGTCAAACTCTTGAATGACTTGTCATTAGTAAATAAGGAGTATGATCTTGAAGATACAAACCTCAAATTCCTGTTAGCTCTTCCTGAATGTTGGGATTTGAAGGCAACAACAATAAGAGACAACTACAATCTTGATGAAACAACTCTTGATGAAATCTATGGAATGCTCAAGACCCATGAACTTGAGATGGAACAAAGAAGCAAGAGAAAAGGAGGAAAGTCAAGGACAGTTGCTCTCAAGGTTGAAGAGGAATCCCCCAAACCACCTTCCTCAAAGAAAGATAAGGGTAAAGCTCTTATCATAAAATCTGATACTGAGTCATCAAGTTCTGAGAGTGATGATGACTCAGATTCTGAAAGCTTGCCTGAAACTGATGCTGATGAGGAGATGATGAAGCTGTGTGCTCTTATGGTGAAAGGAATCACAAAGATTGCATACAGGAAGTTCAGGAAGGGAAAGATGTTTTCCAGGAAAGGCATAAGTTCTGATAAGAAGAATTTCAGAAGATCTGAAGGAAAAGGAGGAAAGTCTGACAGAGGAGATTACGCTAATGTTAAATGTTATAATTGTGGTGAGAAAGGCCACATATCTCCTGATTGCAAGAAGACCAAGAATGACAAAGGCAAAGCTCTTGTCACAAAGCAGAAAAGCTGGACAGACACCTCAGACTCTGAAAGTGAGGAGAACTATGCATTGATGGCAAATGCTGATAAAACAAGTTCTGAGAGCAGTTCTGAAGCTGCTGAAACAAAGGTACCTCAGACTACTTATGCTTTTCATACTGATGATATTGATGAGTTGAGAAGATATCTTAAAACCATGTTTGTTAGTTATAGAGATCAAACTTTAACATGTGAAAGATTAACTTCTGAAAATCTTGCTTTTAAGAAAAGAAATGATTTCTTAGAAAAAGAGTTAGTCATGTTTCATCAAACTCAGCAGGATAGAGATAATGCTTTTTATATTAGGGATGAAGTGCTAAAAATGAATGAATCTCTAAAAACTGAGTTAGAAAAGGAGAGAGAGATTATCAGAACTTGGACTAACTCTGGCAAAACAACTCAAAATTTGCTAAGCAGTGGAAACTGGAAAGAGGGTTTAGGCTATGGAGTAAATGAAAAAGGAACTGTAGAAATTAAGCCTGTTGATAAGCAAAAGCCGAAGTTAAAACCTGTTAAGTTTGTAACTGAAAAATCCGAAAATGAGAAATCAGAAGTTAAAAAGGAATTAGCTTCTGACAAACTAAAACAGGAAAAGACAGCTGAAGTTAACATAGGCTTAATGACGAAGAAGCAGCTTAAGCATAAGCTGAAAGATGTTAAGGATGCAAACAAGGTAAAATCACCTAGGAAAAACAGGAATGGAAAGGAAGGTGTGAATAAAAGCAATAACTATAAATCTGTTCCTGATGCTCCTAGGAAAGCATGTCATAACTGTGGAAGTTCTAACCATCTGGCTTCTTTTTGCAGGAAGAATAAGAATATTAACTCCTTATCTACAAAGTCAGGAGTTAAGAGTCAGTCTGTTAGATACAAACCACAAAATCCTTGTTTTCATTGTGGTAGTTTATGGCATTCCATTTATACTTGTAAGGAATATCATAGTTTGTACTATGATTATTATCAAATAAAACCTTCTTTAAAGAAAGTTTCTGTTGTTCCTTCTAGTATAAGGTCTGATAAGAAAACTGTTAACATAAAATCTGATGTTAAATCCGCTGCAAATGTTAACAAACCTAAAAAGGCCAAAGGATCCAAGCAAGTCTGGGTCCTTAAAACTAATAATTAGTGGTCTTTTTGATTGCAGGGCAACAGGAAAAATATTCTAGTTCTGGACAGTGGATGTTCAGGACATATGACTGGAAATAAGGCCCTGCTATCAGACTTTGTGGAGAAAGCTGGCCCAAGTGTTTCTTATGGAGATGGCAACATTGGAAAAACCTTGGGATATGGCAATATCAATCTTGGGAATGTCATTATTAAAGATGTAGCTCTGGTCTCAGGACTTAAACACAACTTACTGAGTATAAGTCAAATCTGTGACAGAGGTTATCATGTTGATTTCTTTGCAGAACATTGTGAAATAGTTAGTAAATCTAAAGGAAAAATTGTTCTGAAGGGATTCAGGCGTGGTAACATTTATGAAGCTAAGCTTTCAACAAGTTCTGATGGTTCTGCAATCTGTTTAGTGAGTAGAGCCTCAACTGAAGAAAGCTGGAATTGGCACAAGAAACTCTCTCATTTAAACTTCAACAAGATAAATGAACTGATCAAGAAAGATCTTGTGAGAGGACTGCCAAAATCAGTGTTTGTTCCTGATGGTCTTTGTGACTCATGTCAGAAGGCTAAACAAAGAAAATCTTCGTTCAAGAGCAAGACTGAATCATCAATTCTTGAGCCTTACTATCTACTTCATGTTGATCTATTTGGTCCAGTGAATGTCATGTCTATTGCAAAGAAGAAATATGCGTTGGTCATAGTAGATGAGTTCACCAGATACACATGGGTGTATTTCTTGCACACAAAAAGTGAAACTGCATCTATCCTGATTGATCATGTCAAACATCTGGATAAATTGATCAAAGATTCTGTGAAAATTTTGAGGAGTGATAATGGCACTGAATTCAAGAATTTGATAATGGAAGAGTTCTGCAAAAATCATGGAATAAAGCAGGAATTTTCTGCTCCTGGAACTCCACAGCAAAATGGAGTTGTTGAAAGGAAGAATAGAACTCTAATTGAAGCTGCACGAACAATGCTTGAAGAAGCAAAGCTTCCAACCTATTTCTGGGCTGAAGCTGTGCAGACTGCTTGTTTTACTCAAAATGCAACACTCATTAACAAGCATGAAAAACACCATATGAGATGGTGAAGAACAAGAAGCCAAATCTCAAATACTTTCATGTATTTGGATGTAAGTGTTTTGTTCTCAAGACTCATCCTGAACAGCTATCCAAGTTTGATCTAAAAGCTGATGAGGGAATCTTTGTAGGATATCCACTTTCTACAAAAGCCTTCAGAGTCTATAATTTGAGAACAAAAGTGGTCATGGAATCTATCAATGTCTCTTTTGATGACAAGAAGATCACTGGACTTGAAGATTGCATTGATCATAATAAGCTGAGATTTGAAAATGAAGATTCATATTCTGATACCTCAAGTCCTGACAGTCTAAGTCCTGATACTGTAAATTCTGATGGATTAAACTCTGATGTTATTGAAACTGTGGTGACTACGTCAAAGGAAGATGCACCATTGCAGGGGGAGCATACTCAAGATTTTATCACATCTCAAGAAGCATCAGAACATACATCTGGCTCGTCAAATTCTGATTCGTCAAGTTCTGATAAGCCAAGTACTGACAGTGCTGAAAATCTAAATACTGAAGGATCCAACTCAGAGAGCATAGTTTCAGGGGGAGCATCAGAAAATGAAATCGAAGACAGCATGAATTATGGGGGAGCATCCAGTTCTAGAGAAAATCTTCCATCTGCAAGGAAGTGGACAAAATCACATACACCTGATTTAATAATTGGAAATCCTGAGGCAAGTGTCAGAACTAGAACAGGTACTTCGAATGAATGTCTTTACAATTCTTTTCTCTCTCAGACTGAGCCAAAGAAAGTGGAAGAAGCTCTTCAAGATGCTGATTGGGTGCAAGCAATGCAGGAAGAGTTGAATGAATTTGAAAGAAACAAAGTCTGGACCTTAGTGCCAAGACCCAAGAATAGATCGGTTGTTGGTACAAAGTGGGTATTCAGAAACAAAACTGACAGTGATGGCATAATTGTAAGGAACAAGGCAAGGCTGGTTGCAAAAGGATATTCTCAACAGGAGGGAATTGCCTATGATGAAACATTTGCTCCAGTTGCTAGGTTAGAAGCCATAAGGATATTCATGGCTTATGCTGCTCACAAAAAGTTTACTGTCTTTCAAATGGATGTGAAAAGTGCTTTTCTCAATGGAGAATTGGAAGAGGAAGTATATGTTGAACAACCTCCAGGCTTTGTAGATTCCAAACATCCAGATTATGTCTACAGGCTTGATAAAGCACTTTATGGACTTAAGCAAGCTCCTAGAGCATGGTATGAGACTTTAGCTCAGTTTCTTCTGGAAAGTGGATTCAACAGAGGAACTATTGACAAAACATTGTTCTATCTCAACCATGGCAAGGACTTACTTTTGATCCAGATTTATGTTGATGATATCATTTTTTGGTCTCCAAATGACAAACTTTGCAAAAAGTTTGCCAATCTAATGCAGTCAAGATATCAGATGAGTATGATGGGAGAACTTAGTTATTTTCTGGGCCTTCAAGTCAAGCAGAGTGAAGAAGGAACTTTTATTTGTCAATCTAAGTACACCAGAAACTTGCTGAAAAAATTTGGAATGCAAGACTGTTCAAGTGCATCCACTCCCATGGCCACTGCAACAAAACTGGATAAGGATACTGGTAATTCAGTAGATATTACTGATTACAGAGGTATGATTGGCTCACTTCTCTATCTAACTGCTAGTAGACCAGATATCATGTTTGCTACCTGTCTTTGTGCAAGATTTCAAGCAGATCCAAGAGAACCTCACTTAACAGCTGTAAAAAGAATCTTTAAGTATCTTAAAGGAACAGCTGATCTAGGATTATGGTATCCTAGAGAATCAGATTTTAAATTAATAGGTTACTCAGATGCAGATTTTGCAGGTTGCAAAATTGACAGGAAAAGCACAAGTGGAAGCTGCCAATTTCTTGGAGGCAGATTGGTTTCTTTGTATAGCAAGAAACAAAAGTCAATTTCCACATCAACTGCAGAAGCAGAGTATATTGCTGCAGGAAGCTGCTGTGCACAGATTCTCTGGATGAAGAATCAGTTACTGGATTATGGGTTAACATATTTCAAAATCCCTATTTACTGTGATAATCAAAGTGCTATTGCTATGACAGGTAATCCAGTTCAACACTCTATGACAAAGCACATCAGCATCAGGTACCATTTCATCAGGGAACATGTGGATGAAGGTACAGTGGAATTGCATTTTGTTCCCACAGATCAACAAGTAGCAGATATCTTCACAAAACCACTGTGTGAAGCTACCTTTTCAAAATTGGTAAATGAACTTGGAATGATTTCAGGTTCTTTCTCTAAATCTGCTTAAACTTGTTCTATGTTATCAGACTTTATGATCAGTATTTACAGAATTAATCTCTTTGTATATTCTGTGCATTAATTGATAAATGTCTTCAAGTACTGACTGTTGTCTGATATATGTGTCTAAACTCTGATAAGTGATATGTCTGTTTCAGTAACTCTTCTATCCTATGAGGATAACTGTGCTAGATACTGACCTACTAGTCTTCAATAAACAAATGATCCCATGAAAGAAGTAGTTATTTCTGTGGAAATCTTATGACACAAGCAAATTCTGATAACTGAGCTTAGTTAAGTTTACTTTGTATATCTTATTACTAAGTCACAAATTAGAATAATGCTACTCATCTGTTTAAGTTCTGATTCTAGTAAAACTGCTGAATGTACTAAGTGCTGATAAACCTCACTTATCAAAAGAAGAAGAACAATAATCAAAGAATAATATCAGGTACTCCTTTGAGATCTAGAGTAAAAATGTGAAAGGGACGACCCAAGTGCATTGCTGGTATTAAGTAAATATGCATTAGAAAAGCAAAATATTTTCTTGGTGACTTTTCACACTCTATGATTACTGGAGAAATACTCTGATAATAGCATAAATTCTAATAAACAGTCGTGACTCACTTACACTGAGAAGCCTCTGTAAAATAGAATTTCAAAAGATGCATAAAATTAGCACAAAAACAGTAGAGGTGAACTCATGCATGAACTCATTTATCAGTAGGTTTCAGGATAATGACAGATCTTTAGCAAAATTTTAATTATGACTTATTTCTAAGATGTACTGAAGTAGATCAGACTTTACTCTTTGTCTGTTATTTAGCTTAATGCACACACACATCACTCCATATGAATGATGAAATTTCTGTGGTGGTCTATGTTATTTTAGATAAACAGTCATTGTGTCACTTCTGCACAAATTCTGAGGACAAGTTCTAGTTACACGTTCTGATGATTAATTTCTGACGTTCATAACTAAGAACTTGTATGAGTATTTACTAAGATAGATATTCCTTGTTCGAGTTAAGACATTATGTTCTGATGACTGTTAAGTTCTGGTATAGGTCTAAGTTCTGATTTTTCAGTCTAACCCTTTACTTAACTTATCTGTGAGTAAAATTTGGTAACAGTCTCAGATTAATTTCGAAATGTTGAAGTGGAAGATTAATAGTCTATGGTTAAAACATAATGGCACTCGTCCTTGAACAGTTCACTCTTGTTCCATGTGCACATTCCTTTTCCAATGACTGTTATTCTTTTTCAAAGTCTAGGGAGACGAGGTAGATTTAATTCTACCTGTCTGCATTCAATATCTTCGCGTCTCCTTGCATTCTCTTGCCTATATACACAGCCACTTCACATTAGTCTTTTCATCACACTTGTATCACAAATTCAGTCTTGTTTTTCATTTACTATCACAAATGGCTGAATTTGGCTGGTTCTACAATTACGGTGATGAGACTGTGCATGTCTTTTTGAATGGAATTCCAACTCCCTACCCTATCACCAACATCCCTCACAATCTCTGGATTCAATTTCCAGAGGTTATCAAACGTGATCTGGTGGCCGTTCGAAGAGACCTTCACCTTCGTCGTATCCGTCAGCAAGAGCGAATCATACGACTCGCCATCTTGTTTGTCGAAGATAGGAAGAGGAAGATGACTTAATCTCGTCTTCTTCCTGTTCTTCTTCATCCTCAGCTTTGTCAGGCTTCTTAGCTAGGAACTAAAGCTGTTGACGTTAGGATTAGAAGCTTAGGGAAAATCTTGTATTGATGTAATTTCTATTTCATTTATGTATTGACTTGATATATTAATGAAAACTGTTTTTACTTCAAGATTTTGTCTCTGAGTTATTTTATCTTGTGTTGATAAATCCTGCTTGATATTCTGATGACCATTTAAATTTTGTCTTAAGTTCTGATTTAAGTTCTGATTCTTTGTCAGCACTTATTCATCGAAATTATCTCGGTCATTTTTAACATGATTCATTTTCAGAATATTAATGTTGCAGTGCAAAATAACCAATCAGTGATAACGGGTTAAAATTTGAATTGTTTCCCTTGATAAATGGAACAGTTTTTCCTTGAAACTCGGCAAATGGGTAAGTATTGATTACTGTTTTCTCGAGCCCAGTAACTATCCGTTATTACTGCATGTCTGACAGGTGTCCAACGGTAATATTTCTTTTGTATAAGTACAGCAGAGAGAAGATTTCTTTAATCTTTTTAATTTCTTCATCTTCTATCTCTCTTCTTACTTTTACTCTCCTTCACTTTACTATTTCCGTTGTTTTCATACAGATATTATCTCAAACACCTAACAGGCATACTTGAATTTCAATATTTTTCACATGGCACCAAAGGATTTAATCATTGATGGAGCAAAGTTTGTTCCAAACAACTATGCTGCAATTCTTGATCATGCTGACGCTCCATCTGAATTGCATTTTGTGCAAGATCTTCTTGCACATAGTGAGGTTGGGTACGCCTTAACTCAGCCTGAATTATTTTCAAGTCAACAAGTTCTGCGGTTCTGGAGGACTGGAATTTTTGATGATGGTGGTAAACGAGGAACTCCCAGTATTATCTTCCAAGTGGGTGATTCTTCCTATGTAGTCACTCCTGGTACAGTACGAAGAGCATTACATCTTCCAGAAGATTGTACCTTCTCTATACCAGAGGAATCAGAACTTCGGGGGTTAATGACTGATTTGGGATATGAACAGAGTCTGACGAAACTTGGACAGTTGAAACGGGCTCATATCAGAAGAGAATGGAGTTTCTTCTTCGATTGCATCACCAAGGCTTTTGGGAACAAATGTTCTAATTATGATGCTATCCCAATTCTGAGTCAGCACATCGGGTATGCTATTATCCATCAAACTCATTTTGATTTTGCAACTGGAATAATTGGTTTTATTGGGGATAGGATGACAGAGGATCGAGATGTTGTTTATTTTGCTAGATTCTGTCAACTTATTTATACGTATTGTACTGCTGAACCCCAGTTAGTCAGCACTCAAACCCCACCTTTAAGGTTGCAAAAAGGTACTTTAACGACCTGATAAATGCTGACACAAAGAAATCAATGGTGAGACAATTACAGATTCCTCAGTCTGTGAAACAGATTCTGGTAAATGCTGATCCAGCTACTTACAAATCTGTTTACTCAAATGTTCAACCAACTCACCATAACCAAAATCCATCAACCTCAGTCCCTACCTCTCATTCTACTCAACCTACCCTCAGAACTTATCTCAAATCATATCTCTCCACTTCACAGACTGCTCAACCTTCTTCTTCAGCACCTACTGTGAAGCCTACATCCTCTAAGCCAAAGAGAACAAAGACTGTTCCTCAAACATCTCAGAAGAAGAGGAGGATTACTTTGAGAGATGAAACAGATTCTGAAGATCAGGTTCCTTCTTCAGAACCTATGATTTATGAAGCTGAGAAGGCAACTTCTCAGAAGGATTCTGCAATTGGGGGTTCTAGGCTTCTCAAGAGGCTTAGACGTATGACTGTTCCTGCAACTCCCAAGGAATCCAAATCAACAAGGAAGTACAAGAAACAGAGGGCACAGAGGCCAGTTTCAGATGATGAGGAGGAAGCAGCTAAGGAAGGGGATCAGGAATCTCTGATCTCACAAGACAAGGAATTTGCTCCAGTCACTTCTTCTCCATCAACTCCATTTCAGGAACCTGTATCTGACAAGGCTAATTTACCTTCTTTATCTCTTATTGATCCAGGCACAAGTGCTGAAATTGATATTCAGAACTTGGTTGTGCCTAAAATACTTTTCTTAGAAGCTCCAACAGCAAATAATCCTTCCACAACACCTGTTACTGATGCTGTTCAAACTCCTGAGTTATCACTAACACCTTCTCTGCATCAAGATGATGATCAGATTTTAGGTGAGCATCAGGATATGGCTGTTGATCAGAACTTAGTATCAGATCAGCAATTAGAGGATGTTGAAGCCTCCATTGCTACTCATACAGTTGTCTTATCAGAAGATACTGATTCTTTAAGTTCTGATGCTGCAAATGTTGGAGATACTGGTGAAGCTGCTACAACTGTAGATGCTGATGCAGCAGGTCCTTCAGGACATACTCCTCCACTGACTCTTCCTAAGTCTGAACTGCTAAAGGAGTTTGTTATCAGGGATGCACCAGTACCTTGGAGTGAAACTCCTGCAGGACAGGAGTGGACTAAGGAATGGAACTCAGTTTCATGTGTTCCAAATGCTTTACATCTTGCTGAGCACTTGACTGAAGCTGATGAAATGTTAAATTCTGATGATTTTAAAACCCAGCTTAGAGTCACTGCATTGAGTACTAAACATCTACAAGGTCTTCATTCCAACACTCATGCAGAGCTACACAAGATTCAGGAGAACTTTATTAAACAGGAACAAGTTTGGAAACTTGATAAGAAAAAGTTCTTCCAACCTACCATTGACAGGGTTGCTTATATTGAGAAAACTCAAGAGAAGCAACAAGCTCAGATTGATCAAATTCTGACAAATCAAGCTTCTCAGCAATCGCAACTTACTGAAATCCAGACCTCAGTGGAACTACTTATCTCTCTTTTATTACCTGCTGATGCCAAAAAGGGGGAGAAGGTAATTAAGTCCAAATGCAAAACCAACAAGTCACTGCAAGGACAGGATGATGGAAAAGATGACCAAGGAAACTCTGGAATGGGTAGTGGTCATAGTCAAGGTAGAAGATTTACATCAAGACAAGCTAGTCACAGAACAAGTTCTGATACTGGGAAAAGAATAAGTTCTGCTGCTGGTAAAAGGATAAGTTCTGATGAACTTCTAGATCTTGATGAGGAAATGTCAAGACAGTTATTTCTTCAAGAAAATCCAGGGATGGACTTGGAAAGTTTAAAGGAAGAAGAAGCCAGACTTAAATCAGAGAAAGTCACATCTAAATCTGAAGCTTCTGGTAAAAAGTTACTTCCAAAACCTAAAGGCATTGTGATCAAAGAGAGGATACATACTGAAGAAACTTTGGCTAGATCACAACCACAGATAGATCCAAGATCCAAGGGTAAAGAAAAGGTTGGTGAATCTATCAAGCCTTGTGTACCTCCTGAGGAAGAAGAAATTACTGATGGAAAACATAATCTTGCTCTGACTTCAAGAAAAATTCTTAAAACAACCTCTGACATGGCTCAAGTTGTTCAGAGTCAAGAAATTGTAAGTTCTGATATTCAGAAGAAGCAAGTAACCTCTGACAGTGCTCAAGTTAACTTGATATCAGAAGATAAATCTAAAACACTCCTACCAGGATTCACTAAAGCAAAACAGACTCAATCTTTGAAGACTACTTTAAGTGGTTTTGAAGCAAGAGTAGTTACTGGAAAGGAAGCTAGAGATAAAACTGGATTGGGAAGTGCTGATGAAAGAAGAGTACACAACACTACTGATGATCCAACTTCCTTGAGTGAACCAGGTATTGGAGCAACTCCTGAGAGATTGAATCAACTAGAATCTGTACAGATGGTTTACCATACCTACTTGAAAGAATACATCATTGTATTTCATGACAGATGGTAGGGTTTATCATATAAGACAAAATGCCATTCCATTGAAGTATTTTGAAGAATTGGAGCATGTATTATTCTTACTTCAAGTGGATGACAGAATAACAGAGACTGCTGCAAACTACTTAAAGGAACAGATTCAGAGACAGAAAAGACTTTATTCTGTTAAGTCTGACAGCAGATATGTTCCAAAGTACAGAAATCACAATGGTGATATTGTTGATATGAAGCCTAATACTGCACAGATCAGAACATATCTTGGTATTAAGGGGCTTGAATTCAATCTAGAGTCTAACAAAGCTTATGTCATAAGACTAGATCGGGAGTTGAGAAAAGCAAAGATTAATGATCTCAGAGCTGCAATATTTCAAACTGGTGAAGATACTGCAGAGCTTAAAGATGTCAAACGGAGAATGATTGATGAACTCAGATATGCTGAGAAATGTTTGTTGAAGAATTATCTCAGAACAACTCCTGACATCAGAGAGATCGGAAAATGATGAAGCCAAGTCGAAGATCTACAACTGCTTAAATTCTGATATTTATACAGGTTGAAGTTGTTATCAGAAGTTGAATTGGTAAAAACTTTAAGGACTGTAAGTTGTAGTTATCTTGTCTATTTCTCATGCATTTGTACTTAATGTTTTTGACATCATCAAATATCTGTTAAACTTGTATATTTTGTTAATTTACAAGTTGGGGGAGATTGTTAGATATATTTGATAATGTCATGGCTAATATGTTTTATGTTTAGATTTCAGATCTTATTTGAACAGAACAAATCAGTACTTAACTGATCAGTACTTATACTCGAAGTCAGAACTTAAGGTACTGGAAGTCAGAACTTAAGGGATATCAGTACTTATGTTATCAGGAGATAGATATCAGAACTTAAGTGCTGAAGGACGATCAGATAAGGACAGTAGCTGATTAAAGTTAAGAAGATCAAGATAAACATAAGAAGAGATATGCATGAAGAAGGAATTCCGTGAAGAATGGAATACTTGGAATAGAAGATATCTGATTGATATATTTTAGGAAGCAGAATTATATTCCATATCAATTAGCGAATATCTTGTAACTGTGTAGTATATAAACACAGAAATAGAGTTTACACTAGAAGTGTTATCATTATCGAGAATATTATTTATTATAACTCTAGAAGCTCTCGTGATATTTTGTTCATCACTGAGAGATAACAGTTCCAGATTGTAACAGAGTTTATTGTTTAAATAAAGTTTGTTTTCTGTTACATAAGTTCTTGAAGTTTGATTTGATTGTAATAAACACTGTATTCACCCCCTCTACAGTGAAAGTGTGACCTAAAAAGAATTATATTCCATATCAATTAGCGAATATCTTGTAACTGTGTAGTATATAAACACAGAAATAGAGTTTACACTAGAGGTGTTATCATTATCGAGAATATTATTTATTATAACTCTAGAAGCTCTCGTGATATTTTGTTCATCACTGAGAGATAACAGTTCCAGATTGTAACAGAGTTTATTGTTTAAATAAAGTTTGTTTTCTGTTACATAAGTTCTTGAAGTTTGATTTGATTGTAATAAACACTGTATTCACCCCCTCTACAGTGAAAGTGTGACCTAACAATACAAGATATTCGCTAATTGATATGGAATATAATTCTGCTTCCTAAAATATATCAATCAGATATCTTCTATTCCAAGTATTCCATTCTTCACGGAATTCCTTCTTCATGCATATCTCTTCTTATGTTTATCTTGATCTTCTTAACTTTAATCAGCTACTGTCCTTATCTGATCGTCCTTCAGCACTTAAGTTCTGATATCTATCTCCTGATAACATAAGTACTGATATCCCTTAAGTTCTGACTTCCAGTACCTTAAGTTCTGACTTCCAGTATAAGTACTGATCAGTTAAGTACTGATTTGTTCTGTTCAAATAAGATCTGAAATCTAAACATAAAACATATTAGCCATGACATTTTCAAATATATCTAACAATCTCCCCCAACTTGTAAATTAACAAAATATACAAGTTTAACAGATATTTGATGATGTCAAAAACATTAAGTACAAATGCATGAGAAATAGACAAGATAACTACAACTTACAGTCCTTAAAGTTTTTACCAATTCAACTTCTGATAACAACTTCAACCTGTATAAATATCAGAATTTAAGCAGTTGTAGATCTTCGACTTGGCTTCATCATTTTCCGATCTCTCTGATGTCAGGAGTTGTTCTGAGATAATTCTTCAACAAACATTTCTCAGCATATCTGAGTTCATCAATCATTCTCCGTTTGACATCTTTAAGCTCTGCAGTATCTTCACCAGTTTGAAATATTGCAGCTCTGAGATCATTAATCTTTGCTTTTCTCAACTCCCGATCTAGTCTTATGACATAAGCTTTGTTAGACTCTAGATTGAATTCAAGCCCCTTAATACCAAGATATGTTCTGATCTGTGCAGTATTAGGCTTCATATCAACAATATCACCATTGTGATTTCTGTACTTTGGAACATATCTGCTGTCAGACTTAACAGAATAAAGTCTTTTCTGTCTCTGAATCTGTTCCTTTAAGTAGTTTGCAGCAGTCTCTGTTATTCTGTCATCCACTTGAAGTAAGAATAATACATGCTCCAATTCTTCAAAATACTTCAATGGAATGGCATTTTGTCTTATATGATAAACCCTACCATCTGTCATGAAATACAACATGATGTATTCTTTCAAGTAGGTATGGTAAACCATCTGTACAGATTCTAGTTGATTCAATCTCTCAGGAGTTGCTCCAATACCTGGTTCACTCAAGGAAGTTGGATCATCAGTAGTGTTGTGTACTCTTCTTTCATCAGCACTTCCCAATCCAGTTTTATCTCTAGCTTCCTTTCCAGTAACTACTCTTGCTTCAAAACCACTTAAAGTAGTCTTCAAAGATTGAGTCTGTTTTGCTTTAGTGAATCCTGGTAGGAGTGTTTTAGATTTATCTTCTGATATCAAGTTAACTTGAGCACTGTCAGAGGTTACTTGCTTCTTCTGAATATCAGAACTTACAATTTCTTGACTCTGAACAACTTGAGCCATGTCAGAGGTTGTTTTAAGAATTTTTCTTGAAGTCAGAGCAAGATTATGTTTTCCATCAGTAATTTCTTCTTCCTCAGGAGGTACACAAGGCTTGATAGGTTCACCAACCTTTTCTTTACCCTTGGATCTTGGATCTATCTGTGGTTGTGATCTAGCCAAAGTTTCTTCAGTATGTATCCTCTCTTTGATCACAATGCCTTTAGGTTTTGGAAGTAACTTTTTACCAGAAGCTTCAGATTTAGATGTGACTTTCTCTGATTTAAGTCTGGCTTCTTCTTCCTTTAAACTTTCCAAGTCCATCCCTGGATTTTCTTGAAGAAATAACTGTCTTGACATTTCCTCATCAAGATCTAGAAGTTCATCAGAACTTATCCTTTTACCAGCAGCAGAACTTATTCTTTTCCCAGTATCAGAACTTGTTCTGTGACTAGCTTGTCTTGATGTAAATCTTCTACCTTGACTATGACCACTACCCATTCCAGAGTTTCCTTGGTCATCTTTTCCATCATCCTGTCCTTGCAGTGACTTGTTGGTTTTGCATTTGGACTTAATTACCTTCTCCCCCTTTTTGGCATCGGCAGGTAATAAAAGAGAGATAAGTAGTTCCACTGAGGTCTGGATTTCAGTAAGTTGCGATTGCTGAGAAGCTTGATTTGTCAGAATTTGATCAATCTGAGCTTGTTGCTTCTCTTGAGTTTTCTCAATATAAGCAACCCTGTTAATGGTAGGTTGGAAGAACTTTTTCTTATCAAGTTTCCAAACTTGTTCCTGTTTAATAAAGTTCTCCTGAATCTTGTGTAGCTCTGCATGAGTGTTGGAATGAAGACCTTGTAGATGTTTAGTACTCAATGCAGTGACTCTAAGCTGGGTTTTAAAATCATCAGAATTTAACATTTCATCAGCTTTAGTCAAGTGCTCAGCAAGATGTAAAGCATTTGGAACACATGAAACTGAGTTCCATTCCTTAGTCCACTCCTGTCCTGCAGGAGTTTCACTCCAAGGTACTGGTGCATCCCTGATAACAAACTCCTTTAGCAGTTCAGACTTAGGAAGAGTCAGTGGAGGAGTATGTCCTGAAGGACCTGCTGCATCAGCATCTACAGTTGTAGCAGCTTCACCAGTATCTCCAACATTTGCAGCATCAGAACTTAAAGAATCAGTATCTTCTGATAAGACAACTGTATGAGTAGCAATGGAGGCTTCAACATCCTCTAATTGCTGATCTGATACTAAGTTCTGATCAACAGCCATATCCTGATGCTCACCTAAAATCTGATCATCATCTTGATGCAGAGAAGGTGTTAGTGATAACTCAGGAGTTTGAACAGCATCAGTAACAGGTGTTGTGGAAGGATTATTTGCTGTTGGAGCTTCTAAGAAAAGTATTTTAGGCACAACCAAGTTCTGAATATCAATTTCAGCACTTGTGCCTGGATCAACAAGAGATAAAGAAGGTAAATTAGCCTTGTCAGATACAGGTTCCTGAAATGGAGTTGATGGAGAAGAAGTGACTGGAGCAAATTCCTTGTCTTGTGAGATCAGAGATTCCTGATCCCCTTCCTTAGCTGCTTCCTCCTCATCATCTGAAACTGGCCTCTGTGCCCTCTGTTTCTTGTACTTCCTTGTTGATTTGGATTCCTTGGGAGTTGCAGGAACAGTCATACGTCTAAGCCTCTTGAGAAGCCTAGAACCCCCAATTGCAGAATCCTTCTGAGAAGTTGCCTTCTCAGCTTCATAAATCATAGGTTCTGAAGAAGGAACCTGATCTTCAGAATCTGTTTCATCTCTCAAAGTAATCCTCCTCTTCTTCTGAGATGTTTGAGGAACAGTCTTTGTTCTCTTTGGCTTAGAGGATGTAGGCTTCACAGTAGGTGCTGAAGAAGAAGGTTGAGCAGTCTGTGAAGTGGAGAGATATGATTTGAGATAAGTTCTGAGGGTAGGTTGAGTAGAATGAGAGGTAGGGACTGAGGTTGATGGATTTTGGTTATGGTGAGTTGGTTGAACATTTGAGTAAACAGATTTGTAAGTAGCTGGATCAGCATTTACCAGAATCTGTTTCACAGACTGAGGAATCTGTAATTGTCTCACCATTGATTTCTTTGTGTCAGCATTTATCAGGTCGTTAAAGTACCTTTTTGCAACCTTAAAAGGTGGGGTTTGAGTGCTGACTAACTGGGGTTCAGCAGTACAATACGTATAAATAAGTTGACAGAATCTAGCAAAATAAACAACATCTCGATCCTCTGTCATCCTATCCCCAATAAAACCAATTATTCCAGTTGCAAAATCAAAATGAGTTTGATGGATAATAGCATACCCGATGTGCTGACTCAGAATTGGGATAGCATCATAATTAGAACATTTGTTCCCAAAAGCCTTGGTGATGCAATCGAAGAAGAAACTCCATTCTCTTCTGATATGAGCCCGTTTCAACTGTCCAAGTTTCGTCAGACTCTGTTCATATCCCAAATCAGTCATTAACCCCCGAAGTTCTGATTCCTCTGGTATAGAGAAGGTACAATCTTCTGGAAGATGTAATGCTCTTCGTACTGTACCAGGAGTGACTACATAGGAAGAATCACCCACTTGGAAGATAATACTGGGAGTTCCTCGTTTACCACCATCATCAAAAATTCCAGTCCTCCAGAACCGCAGAACTTGTTGACTTGAAAATAATTCAGGCTGAGTTAAGGCGTACCCAACCTCACTATGTGCAAGAAGATCTTGCACAAAATGCAATTCAGATGGAGCGTCAGCATGATCAAGAATTGCAGCATAGTTGTTTGGAACAAACTTTGCTCCATCAATGATTAAATCCTTTGGTGCCATGTGAAAAATATTGAAATTCAAGTATGCCTGTTAGGTGTTTGAGATAATATCTGTATGAAAACAACGGAAATAGTAAAGTGAAGGAGAGTAAAAGTAAGAAGAGAGATAGAAGATGAAGAAATTAAAAAGATTAAAGAAATCTTCTCTCTGCTGTACTTATACAAAAGAAATATTACCGTTGGACACCTGTCAGACATGCAGTAATAACGGATAGTTACTGGGCTCGAGAAAACAGTAATCAATACTTACCCATTTGCCGAGTTTCAAGGAAAAACTGTTCCATTTATCAAGGGAAACAATTCAAATTTTAACCCGTTATCACTGATTGGTTATTTTGCACTGCAACATTAATATTCTGAAAATGAATCATGTTAAAAATGACCGAGATAATTTCGATGAATAAGTGCTGACAAAGAATCAGAACTTAAATCAGAACTTAAGACAAAATTTAAATGGTCATCAGAATATCAAGCAGGATTTAACAACACAAGATAAAATAACTCAGAGACAAAATCTTGAAGTAAAAACAATTTTCATTAATATATCAAGTCAATACATAAATGAAATAGAAATTACATCAATACAAGATTTTCCCTAAGCTTCTAATCCTAACGTCAACAGCTTTAGTCCTAGCTAAGAAGCCTGACAAAGCTGAGGATGAAGAAGAACAGGAAGAAGACGAGATTAAGTCATCTTCCTCTTCCTATCTTCGACAAACAAGATGGCGAGTCGTATGATTCGCTCTTGCTGACGGATACGACGAAGGTGAAGGTCTCTTCGAACGGCCACCAGATCACGTTTGATAACCTCTGGAAATTGAATCCAGAGATTGTGAGGGATGTTGGTGATAGGGTAGGGAGTTGGAATTCCATTCAAAAAGACATGCACAGTCTCATCACCGTAATTGTAGAACCAGCCAAATTCAGCCATTTGTGATAGTAAATGAAAAACAAGACTGAATTTGTGATACAAGTGTGATGAAAAGACTAATGTGAAGTAGCTGTGTATATAGGCAAGAGAATGCAAGGAGACGCGAAGATATTGAATGCAGACAGGTAGAATTAAATCTACCTCGTCTCCCTAGACTTTGAAAAAGAATAACAGTCATTGGAAAAGGAATGTGCACATGGAACAAGAGTGAACTGTTCAAGGACGAGTGCCATTATGTTTTAACCATAGACTATTAATCTTCCACTTCAACATTTCGAAATTAATCTGAGACTGTTACCAAATTTTACTCACAGATAAGTTAAGTAAAGGGTTAGACTGAAAAATCAGAACTTAGACCTATACCAGAACTTAACAGTCATCAGAACATAATGTCTTAACTCGAACAAGGAATATCTATCTTAGTAAATACTCATACAAGTTCTTAGTAAGTACTAGGATTATTATCAAATAAAACCTTTTTAAAGAAAGTTAGCATTATTCCTTCTAGTGTAAGTTCTGATATAAAGTCTGATATTGCAAATTCTGATAAGAAAACTGTTAACATAAACTCTGATGCTAAATCCACTGCAAATGTTAACAAACTTAATAAGGCCAAAGGATCCAAGCAAGTCTGGGTCCTTAAAACTAATCACTAGTGGTCTTTGTGATTGCAGGGCAACAGGAAAAACATCCTAGTTCTGGACAGTGGATGTTCAGGACATATGACTGGAAATAAAGCCCTGCTATCAGACTTTGTGGAGAAAGTTGGCCCAGGTATTTCTTATGGAGATGGCAATATGGGAAAAACTCTGGGATATGGCAATATCAATCTTGGGAATGTCATCATTGAAAAAGTAGCTCTAGTCTCAGGACTTAAACACAATTTGCTGAGTGTTAGTCAAATCTGTGACAGTGGTTATCATGTGGATTTCTTTGAAGAACACTGTGAAGTTATAAGCAAATCTACTGGAAAAGTTGTTCTGAAAGGATACAGGCATAGTAACATTTATGAAGCTAAGCTTTTAACAAGTTCTGATGGTTCTGCAATCTGTCTGTTAAGTAGAGCATCAATTGAAGAAAGCTGGGATTGGCATAAGAAACTCTCTCATTTAAATTTTAACAATATAAATGAACTAGTCAAGAAAGATCTTGTAAGAGGACTGCCGAAATCAGTATTTGCTCCTGATGACCTTTGTGATTCCTGTCAAAAGGAAAAACAAAGAAAATCTTCATTCAAGAGCAAGACTGAATCTTCAACTCTTGAGCCTTATCACCTACTACATGTTGATCTATTTGGTCTAGTGAATATCATGTCTATTGCAAAGAAGAAATATGATATGGTCATAGTGGATGAGTTCACCAGATACACATGGGTGTATTTCTTGCACACAAAAAGTGAAACTGCATCTATCTTGATTGATCATGTCAAACAACTGGATAAATTGGTTAAAGACTCTGTGAAAATCATAAAAAGTGATAATGGCACTAAGTTCAAGAATTTGATTATGGAAGAGTTCTACAAAGACCAAGGAATCAAGCAGGAATTCTATGCTCCTGGAACTCCACAGCAAAATGGAGTTGTTGAAAGAAAGAATAGAACTCTTATTGAATCTGCACGAACTATATTTGATGAAGCAAAGTTACCAACCTATTTTTGGGCTAAAGCTGTGCAGACTACTTATTTTACTCAGAATTCAACACTCATTAACAAGCATGGAAAGACACCATATGAGATGGTGAAGAAAAAGAAGCAAATCTGAAGTATTTTCATGTATTTGAATACAAGTGTTTTGTTCTTAAGACTCATCTTGAACAGCTATCCAAATTTGATCTAAAAGCTGATGAAGGAATTTTTGTTGGATATCCACTTTCCACAAAAGCCTTCAGAGTCTACAATTTAAGAACAAGGGTTGTCATGGAATCTATCAATGTCTCTTTTGATGATAAGAAGATTACTGGACTTGAAGATTTCAATGATCATAATAAGCTGAGATTTGAAAATGAAGATTTAAATGCTGATACTGTAAATCCTGACAGTCTAAATCTTGATACTGCAAACTCTGATGGATTAAACTCTGATGTTATTGAAACTGTGGTGACTACGCCAAACGAAGATGCACCTGTGCAGAGGGAGCATACTGAAGATACAACCACATATCAAGAAGCATCAGAACCTACAACTGGCTCTTCAAGTTCTGATTCATCAAGTTCTGATGAGCCAAGTTCCGATAATTCTGGAAACTCAAATTCTGAAGGATCCAACTCAGAGAGCATAATTTCAGGGGGAGCATCAGAAAATGTTGATGAAGACAGCATGGATCATGGGGGAGCATCTAGTTCTAGAGATAATCTTCCATCTGCAAGGAAGTGGACTAAAGCACATACACCTGGCTTAATTATTGGAGATCCTGAAGCAGGTATAAGAACCAGAACATCAACATCAAATGAATGTCTCTATCACTATTTTCTTTCTCAGACTAAACCAAAAAAAGTGGAAGAAGCTCTTCAAGATGCTGATTGGGTGCAAGCAATGCAGGAAGAGTTTAATGAATTTGAAATAAATAAAGTCTGGACCCTATTGCCAAGACCAAAGAACAGATCTGTTGTTGGTACAAAGTGGGTGTTCAGAAACAAAACTGATAGTGATGGCATAATTACAAGGAATAAAGCAAGGCTGGTTGCAAAAGGATATTATCAACAGGAGGGAATTGATTATGATGAAACTTTTACACCAGTTGCTAGATAGGAAGCCATAAGGATATTTTTGGCTTATGCTGCTCACAAAAAGTTTACAGTCTTTCAAATGGATGTAAAAAGTGCTTTTCTTAATGGAGAATTGGAAGAAAAAGTATATGTTGAACAATCTCCAGGTTTTGTAGATTCAAAATTTCCTAATCATGTCTACAGACTTGATAAAGCACTTTATGGCCTTAAGCAAGCTCCAAGAGCATGGTATGAGACATTAGCTCAGTTTCTTCTGGAAAGTGGATTTAATAGAGGGACTATTGACAAAACATTGTTTTATCTCAACCATGGAAAGGACTTACTTTTGGTGCAGATATATGTTGATGATATCATTTTTGGTTCTACAAATGACAGACTTTGTAAAAGGTTTGCCAAGCTAATGCAGTTAAGATATCAAATGAGTATGATGGGAGAACTTAGCTAATTTCTGGGCCTCAAGTCAAGCAGAATGAAGAATGAACTTTTATTTGTCAATCTAAGTACATCAGAAATTTGTTGAAAAAATTTAGAATGCTAGACTGTTCAAGTGCATCCGCTCCTATGGCCACTGCAACAAAATTGGATAAGGATACTGGTACATCTGTGGATGCTGATGCAGCTGGTCCATCAGGACATGCACCTCAACAAGCTCCATGTAAAGCTAATTTGATCAAGAAGTTTGTTAAAGAGGATGTACCAGTACCTTGGTGTGAAACTCCTAGAGGAAAGGAGTGGACTAAGGAATGGAACTCAGTTAGTTATGTTCCTACTAAAAAAATTCTTGCTGAGCACCTTGCCAAAGCTGATGAAATGTTGATAAATGATGATTAAAGGCACAGCTGAGAGTTACTGCAATGAGTACTAGGCACCTTTAGGGTCAACACTCAATAACTCATGACAAGGTGAATAAAATTCAAGAATCTCTAATCCAGCAAGATATGAATATAAAATTGGAGAAGAACATATTTTTCAAGCCAGCCTTTGACAGAATTGGGTATATTGAAAAAACTCAGGAGAAGCAACAAGATCAAATTTCTGAAATTCTAAAGAATCAAGCTTCTCAGCAAACTCAGCTCAATGAGATCCAATCCTCAGTAGAATTGTTTGTCTCTCTTCTTTTACCTGCTAATGCCAAAAAGGGGGAGAAAGTAATTAAGTCCAAATGCAAATCTAGTCAAGTACTAAAGGGTAAGGATGATGGAAATGATGACCAGGGAAACTCTCGAATGGGTAGAGGTCATGGTCAAGGTAAAGGTTTTTCATCAATCAAAGCTAGAACTACAAGTCAAAGAACAAGTTCTGATACTGGTAGAAGAATAAGTTCTGATACTGGTAAAAGGATAAGTTCTACTGGACATCCGGAGCTTGATGAAGAAATTTCAAAGAGATTATTTCTTAAAGAAAATCCTGGAATGGACTTTGAAAGTCTAAAGGAAGAAGAAGCTAGACTTAAAGCAGAAATTGTCAACTCCAAGTCTAAAGCTTCTGTTGTTAAAAAAACTTCCAAAACCTAAGGGTATTGTGATTAAGGAAAGGACAAATTCTGAGGCAACCAAAGCCAAATCACAAGTGGAGGTAGATCCAAGATCCAAGGGCAAAGAAAAAATTGATGAACCTGTAAAGGTATATGTGCCAGTCATGGATGAAGAAATAATTGATGAAGAAGATGCTAGTCTTACTCTGATGAAAAAGAAGATTTCTCAACCAACCTCTGACATGGCTCAAGTTGTTCAGAGTCAAGATGTAGTAAGTTTTGATATGACAGTGAAGCAAGCAACCTCTGACATAGCTCAAGTTGGCTTGATATCAGAAGATAAGGAAAAGGAAACCTCTGACATTGCTCATTTTAAACCTTCAAAGATTCTACTACCGGGATTCACCAAAGCTCAACAGACTCAACATTTGAAGACTGCATCAAGTGGTTTTGAAGCAAGAGTTGTTACAGGAAAGGAAGCAAGAGATAAATCAGGATTGGGTAGTTCTAAAGAGAAGAGAGTACACAATACTACCAATGATCCAACTTTCTTAAGTGAACCAGGTGTAGGAGCAGCTCCTGAGAGATTGAATCAACTTGAATCTGTACAAATGGTTTACCACTCTGTTTTGAAAGAAGATATCATGTTATACTTTATGACAGATGGGATGGTATTCCAGATTAGGGAGAATGCAATTTCATTAAAGTATTTTGAAAAACTGGAACATGTTTTATTTCTGCTTCAAGTGAAAAACAGATCAACAGATGGTGCTACAAGGTGTTTAAAGTCAAATATTCAAAGATAGAAGAAGCTTTATTCTGTAAAGTCTGACAGCCTATACTGTCCTAAGTATAGATCTCACAGTGGAGAAATTGTTGAAATGAAGCCTAATACTGCTAAAATCATCACTACATTTTCTGGTATTAAGGGACTTGAATTTAATCTAGAGTCTGATAAAGCCTATATCATCAGACTAGATCAGGATATAAGGAAAGCTAAAATAAATGATCTCAGGGCTGCTATCTTTCAAACTGGTGAAGATATGGTTGAATTGAAAAATGCTAAAAGGAGGATGGTCAATGAACTTGAATATGCTGAGAGATGTTTGTTGAAGAACTATCTCAGAACAACTCCTGACATCAAAGAGATCAGAAATTGAAGCCAAGTCAAAGATCTACAACTGCTTAAATTCTGAAGGATATACAGACTGAAGCTGATATCATACTTTGAGGATGGTAAAGTTATAAGGACTGTAAGTTGTAGATATCTAGTCAAATTCTCATGCATTCATACTTAATGTTTTCGACATCATCAAATATCTGTTAAACTTGTATATTATGTTAATTTACAAGTTGGGGGAGATTGTTAGATATATTTGTGATGTCATGTCTAATATGATTTGTGTTTAGTTTTCAGATCTTACTTAACAGGACAAATCAGGACTTATCTGGAAATCAGTACTTATACTGAAGTTAGGGCTTAAGATATCAGAACTTAAGTTGTCAGAACTTAAGTTATCAGGAGATATTTATCAGGAGATAATATCAGGACTTAAGCAGGCTTTTAGATAAGGAAGGCGGCTGATTGAAAGGAAAGAAGATTGAAACTGAAACAAGAAGAGATATGCATGAAGAAGAAGAATTCTATAAAGAATATAATACTTGGAAGGAAAGATAACTGACTGATATATATTAGAAAGCATAATTATATTCAATATCAATTAGAAGATTATCTTGTAACTGTGTAGTATATAAACACAGCATTGGGTTTACACTATATGTGTTATCATAATCGAGTTTATTATTTATTGTAACCCTAGCAGCTCTCGTGATAATTTGTTCATCACTGAGAGAGAACAGTTCTTTGTAACAGAGTTTATTGTGTTGAATAAAATCTGTTTTTTGTTACTTGAGTTTTTATATTCGATTTGATTGTAGTAAACACTGTATTCAACCCCCTTTTACAGTGTGTGTGACCTAACAGGCTGGTAATTAAAATATTTAAGGATCTTATTGGTAAGACCATGGAAGTTTATGTTGATGACATGTTAGTCAAGAGTCTAGTGAAGAATAACCATATAACCCATTTGAGGGAAGCTTTCGAGGTCCTAAGGTACCACAAGATGATGTTAAATCATATAAAGTGTGCTTTCGGAGTAGGATCTGGAAAGTTTTTGGGATTGATGGTCTCCAAGAGAGGAATCGAGGCCAATCCAGATAAAATAAAGGCAATCCTGGACATGGAGCCCCCAAAAACTATCAAAGATGTTCAAAAGCTCACTGGAGGGGTTGCTGCATTGGGACGATTCATCTCAAAGTCTGGAGACAAGTGTTTGTCGTTCTTCAAGTCTTTAAAAAGGGTTAAGGATTTTGTATGGAGTGAAGAAAGCAAGAAGGCATTCGAGGAATTTAAGAAATATATGGCTCAGGCCCCGTTGCTGGCCAAGCCAGCTTCGAATGAAGTTTTATACTTATACTTGGCCATTTCAGAGAGTGCTTTGAGCGCTGTATTGGTCAAGGAGGAACTAAAAATCTAGAAACCCGTGTACTATGTCAGTAAAATTTTGCATGGAGCTGAGTTGTATTATTCAACTATTGAGAAGTTTGCTTTAGCCTTGGTAATGGCTTCGAGAAAGTTGCGTCCTTACTTCCAGGCTCACAAGATTGAGGTGCTAACAAATCAACCCCTGAGAAATATCATTCATAGTCCTAAGGCTAATGGGAGGTTGATCAAGTGGGAAATAGAGCTAGGAGAATTCGATATCAAGTATAAGCCACGAACGGCAATGAAAGCCCAAGCATTGGCTGACTTCGTGGTGGAATGTACCATACCCAACCAAGAAGTCGGGGGCAGGAGGATACCATACCTCAAGACAAGGGAGTTGAGGATACCATACCTCAAGACAAAGAAGTTGATAAGGAGAAATAATATTGGGTTCTCTATTTTGATGGAGCATCAAAAACAAATTCAAGTGGAGCAGGTTTGGTTTTACAAAGCCCTGATGGGTTCTTGATTGAGTATGCCATAAAGTTAGACTTCCCGACCACAAACAATAAGGCAGAATATGAAGCTCTGATAGCTGGCCTCGGCCTAGCAATGACATTGAGAGTCAAGAACTTAAAGGTCTGTGGAGACTCGAAGTTGGTTATATCCCAGGTGAAGGGAGAGTTTGAGGAAAGGGATGATACGATGGCTAAATATGTCCGCCTAGTAAGGGCTGTAATGACCCAATTCGATGAATGCCATGTTGAGCACATTCCAAGGGAGAAAAATGCTAAGGCAGATGCCTTATCAAAGTTTGCTTCATCCGAGATAGAGGAAAGTTCAGGAAGTATATACTTCCGCATTCGGAAGACATGAAGCATTGATGTTAAGCTTGTAGCTCCTATAGGCCTGGGGACGTCGTGGATAGATCCCATTAAGACCCATATTCAAACCGGTTGGTTTCCAAATGATGCTACTGAAGCACAGAAGTTGGCTGTTCGAGCACTAAGATACTCTTTGATAGATGGGATTTTGTATAAAAGATCTTATGTGGTTCCTTACTTAAGGTGTCTCAGGCCCGATGAGGCATGCTTGGCTCTTGAAGAAGTACATGAAGGTATCTGTGGGCAACACTTGGGGGGCAGAGCACTAGCTCATAAGATAACCCGTTTAGGTTTTTATTGGCCAGAAATGATGGCTGATGCCAAAGAATATGTGAAGAAGTGTGACCGCTACCAGAAGCATGCACCTGTCGTTAGACAGCCCCCCGAGATGCTGACCTCCATCAACTCACCCATCCCCTTTGCTATGTGGGGAATGGATATACTTGGGCCTTTCCCCATGGCCACGACACAAAGGAAGTTCCTGATTGTAGCCATTGATTATTTTACTAAGTGAATTGAAGCCAAACCTTTGGCCAAAATCACAACTAAGCAGGTTGCACAATTCCTGTGGGAAAATATCATGTGCCGGTATGGAATTCCTCGCATCCTGGTCACTAACAATGGAACACAGTTCAACAATGAGTAATTCAAGAAGTATTGTGAGGAGAATGAAATTGAATTACGATTCATCTCTGTGGCTCACCCGCAAGCCAATGGGCAAGCTGAAGTGGCGAATCGAATAATCCTGGATGGACTAAAGAAGAGGATCGAGAAGTCGAGGAATAACTGGGTGGATGAAATACTCCAAATACTATGGGCCTATAGGACTACCTGTAGAGTTACGACTGGAGCAACTCCCTTCATGTTAGCATATGGGGCAGTAGCAGTTGTTCCTGTGGAGATATCACATTCCTCCCCCAGGATTCGAGCTTTCAATGCTGAGGAAATTGAGGAAGGGCAGAGGTTAGCTCTGGATCTAATTGATGAAGTGCGAGATGAGGCACATGCGAAGATAGTGGAATATCAGAAAAAGGCTTCGTTCTACTACAACCTAAGGGTTAAGTAAAGGTTCTTCAAACAGGGTGACTAGTCTTGAGGAAGGTGGAGGCTTCTAGTGTAGGGCAAAAAGGGAAGCTTGCCCCGAATTGGGAAGGGCCAAACAAGGTCAAGAGTTTTCAAGGTAGAGGAACCTACAAGCTTGAAACTATGGATGGTTTTGAAGTCCCGAGAACTTGGCATGCATAAAAACTGAAGATTTACTATGTGTGAAACGATTGAGAATGATTCTGACTTGTCAAGATGACAAGTAGGTTGAAAAGCAGCTTGAAGCTTTGCTGGCTTAGGATTTACATATTTTAGTTTTATTTTAAGGTTTATTAAGACCTGTGTAAGGGATGAATCCCAACAATTTGTGAAATTCAGAAAGTTTTCAAAATATGTTTTAGTCTCTATGGCATGGCAAGTAAACTAAGTGCATAAGATTAAAGCATAAAGCTCGATAAATAAAAGTAGTTCGAATAAATAATACAAAGTCTGATAAATAAAATCTCAAAGACAAGATAAAATAAGCCGCGCAGGGCTGGAAAGGCTCTAAGGAGCAGAGGTGCCCTCGGCATCCATATCATCATCTCATCCGCTCTCGCTCGAAGTCTCTGTCGTATCGGAGGAGGAAGAGTTGTCATCCTCAGCAGGCCTGGAAGACGACTCGGGAGGAGGAAGAAGCGGGTCCTGAGGGTTACGATCTGAGACAACTACTCGGGTATGAAACCTCTGCAGCAAATCCTCGCTATCAGGGCAGACATAGTCCGCCGGGTTAATATCAGGACAAGCCTCGTTCATGGTCCCAAGGGTCGTGTCCCAACCAGTCCTAAAAACCCAGGAAAGACTGAGTCGTCCCTTACCCTCATAGACTGGGTAAACTCCTCCGAGTCTAGATAGTTATCAATCGCCTTATCTATCTCGGCCCGAAGCACCACCAGCTCGGCGTTAGACTCCCCGAGCTCCTCCTCCTTAGGCTTCAGCTTCCGCTCCAAAGCGGCATACTTCTTCTGTTACCTCCTGAGGGCATTATCAGCTTTGTCAGAGGCCCTCTTCCATGGTTCAGCTTGCCTCACAGCGCCTTGGAAGTAGGCATTAGAATGAAACGAAACAATAAACAGAAATGTAAGACAAGTGGATGCTACAAGTAAGAAAGAAAAATAAATTCTAAAAATAATCATACCGAGGCTAAGGACTGAGCTCCCATGAGCTTTATCCTCTCCAAGTCAGGAGTAGCCACCACATCGGTGAAGTCCTTGGGAGTTACGCCATGGTAAGACCAATCTCAGGCGTGCTTCGTGGATCCAACCACGGTATCCCCTCGACGGAATCCCCAGAGAGGCTGAAAGGCGCCCGTAGCAGCAGGGACAGGAGCAACAGTAGTGATAGGGGAACTGTGGCCCTCAGCTCCCTCAGCTGGAATCTCCACCATGGGATTCTTGTGCTTCCGTAGGAAGCTAGGCTCCGTAGCCTTTCCTCGAGTATCTAGGCCCGCAAGACGAGCCTTCTTCATCCTGGCAGTCTCCTCAACGAGAGGCACATTATCCTCGTTGATCTCCTTAGCAGCTGCAAAACAAGAGAAAAATCAAAATAAGTGGTGTCAATAATGCATAAAATGAAATAAAATTGAGAAGGGAAGAAAAATACCCTGTTGAGAAACAGAGGATAGCCCCACGTGGATGAGGGAGAACTCCTCTAAAAGAGTCCAGCTGGTAGTAGTACCGTCATCCTTGGTAAGCTCATTATAAATGATAGTTTCCTCGGGGGTTAAGTGTATGGATTTGAGGCTACCATCACTAACCTTCCCAAAGGAAGATCTGAAGAGGGTGCCCCAGTCGCCATTCTCCCACCTTAACCCGACAAAACTATTCCTCCAATTTTGGTTATTATCGGGAATGGAGGCGCTGTTAAAAATATGCTTACACTTGGGCCTTTGTTTAACGTAAACCCAACCACAATTACCAGAATAACTGTTGTAACATTGAAAAACCTTCCTAAAAATAGCTACGGATAAGGGAAAACCTTCCCTAAGACAGCAAACCATAAAACATAAAATGTTCCTCCAAGCGTTTGGAGGAAGCTGACATGGGTTTATTTGTAAATCAGCTAGAAGGTGAGGAATGAAGGTATGAAAAGGAAACCTAAGCCCAGCATCAAGGGCATCTGTGTAAATAAAAAGAGTATCGGGTTTCTAGTGGCAAGTACGGTCGCCACCAGAAACTGGAACTAACCTAAGGGGAGGACGCACATTATAACGTGCGTTTAACTTATCATAATCTATATTGTGCCAAGGGTTGCAATGATTAAAAGAGTCGAGATGAGCAATGGAGGGATATTCATCCCCCCTAGTATTAATCATATAAATCAAAGACATGTAAGAAGAGCGGATCTCGACATCCTTACCTCATTTTGAAGTCGAGGCAATCTTGGCCGCTCTCTCAGCACCCTTGTCTTCCATGAATGGAGAATGAGGAAGGCTTGGAAGCTTGGAAAAAGGCCGAAAAAGTTTTGAAGGCTGGAGAGTGTTGAGAGGAGAGTAGAAGTTGTGGAGATTGGAAATGTGAAGTGTGAGATCACACCCCCCACACCTCACTCTTATATAGCCCCTAGTAGGGTAAATTGGGCCTCAAAAAAGCCCATTTGGGCCCAAAAATGGAAGAATCAGGAATGTTCTAGAAAATCTTGGAAAAGTTTATTTAGAAAATTATGGTATTATTTGGCAAAATCTGGAAGAGTCTAGAAATTCCAGAATATTCTGGAAGTTGTACTTAAAAATTAAGGCCCAACCTAAGTTTACATGGGCCTGGGATATTAAAAACCCTGTAAAGGCCCATGACAGAAAATGTATCAAGCCCAGGGAAGGCCCCAAATGTTTGAATTAAAGGAGAAAGGCCTATTTTGAGGCCCAAATATTTTTCAAAATATAAGCCCAGAAATAGGCCCAGTTAACCAAGAGAGAGCCCAATAAAGATAAGCCCAGAAAATCAGGGGCCCAAGATATTGTTTATTTTAAATAATATATGAATAGTAATAATAATAATCCTGATCCCATTCGATCAGAATTCTTATTGAATTTCTGGTCGAAAGGATGAGGTCGAACATGCTTCGACTAAGGCTGAAATACGGGGATAATTCGACCAGGTTCTGACCCAATTCGACCAAGATCTCCATTGAATTTCTGGTCGAAATTAATGAGATCGAAAGAGTCTCGACCAGGGCTTAAAAGAGTGGTTAATTCTGTCAAAAAACGGGGAATCCTGACCGAAAGGATTAAAAATCTGATCGAAATTCATAAAAAAAAAATATGGGGTGAAAATCCTGGCCGAAATTCGACTAGGAATTGAGGTCGAAAGCATCTAGCTCGAAACCCTGTCGACCAGGGAAATTAGAAGGTTAATTCGACCAGGATCCTGTTCGAACAGGATTCCTGGTCGAACCAGGTATAAAAAAAAGAAAGAAGAGAGAAAGAAAAGAAAAAAGAGAAAAAAAAAAGAGGGAAGAAAAATCCTGGAAAAAAAGAAAATCAAGGAAATTTCTTAAAATATTTTCTGAAAATATAAATATTTTCAGAAACTGAGGAATAAATCCAGAAAATTCAGGAAAAATCCCAGAAATAAGGGAAAAATTCCTGGAAATTAAGGATAAATCCCAAAATTAAGGAAAAAATCCAGAAAATTAAGGATAAATCCCAGAATTAAGGGAAAAATCCAGGAAATTAAGGATAAATCCTATAATTAAGGATAAATCCCAGAATTAAGGGGAAAATCCAGAAAATTAAAGGAAAAATCCCAGAATTCAGGGAAAATTCCTGGAAATTAAGATGATTCCTAAATAATAGGGATAAAAGAAAATCATTGCGCCACCTCAATAGGCCTACTCTGGCCCCTATGTATCCCATATCTGATCGTTTTATCCAGTTTTCAAAATCACTTGTACCTATCTCATTTCAAAAGCATTCATTTTAACAGCACATATTGAAAATCTAGTTCACAATACATTTCATTCGAGATAGGTACCTTTCGAAGTTACTTTTCCCCAAAACAGGTTTAAAATAATTATTTATAACTACAGGGGATATGTAACTTAAAACGTTTATGTTCCATGATGAGATTAAAATACTAGCTATTCACATATACTGAACCATAAAAGAATGGTCAGGGGTACTTGCCTTGTAGAGCTTTAAAACTATTACTAATTGACTTTGAGCCGACTCGAATGCTCAGGCTTTATCGTCTATCCACTAGATCACCCTGGATTCGATCTCAACACTCAAGTCTTTCAATTGGAACCTTACTGAGCTTATCGACCGACCACTAGACTATTTTTTGTCCAATGCCAATTATCGGGCCTTTCAACTAGAACCCACAGAGTCGAAATACTCTATATTAGACATCTAAGTATGCTTGACATATCCTCAATAACAAACCCACCCATTCGATATCAAATCCCGACTTGTACTTACGTGTACTATTATAATACATACATCAATCAGGGTTCAGGTACTCAAAACTCGACTCGATATTCATTTTCGGAAAACACATATACTTGTCGCTTTAGAAAACAGGTTCTCAGTTATATTTTACAAGATACTTTATTACAACATACCAGCAGGTTCTGCAAAATACTTACTTATATTTATATACATATATACGTTTGACTAGTAATCCCGATAATCACAGGATATGTCTCCGTATTTTTGAATTTTAATTTTCAAACTCGAGCAGCACCTCCTCTATTTATCGGCCTACCTATCGAAACATAAATCGACGTCTCAATCAACAACCAATCCACCAATCAATCCTATAATTATAATTCATCAACCAAATTACGTGCTCGACTTTGATATAAAATAATTAATTTTCATACCGAAAATAATTTTACGTACTAATTATTATTTTTATTATTTTTAGGACTCATAATGATTCATCACGGTCCACCTTCGGCTCGCCGAAGCTCATCGTCGACGGCGGCAAAAATTCGCGGGTACCGAATAATTCGGATTTTCAACGCGAATTTCCCCGATTGAAATTCTTGAAATAATTAGAAAATTAGAAGTCAAAATTCAGGAAATCACAAAAGCAATCATTGAATTAAACAAAAATCATCACCCATCCTTCGAATTACTGGCAGCTAACACAAAACCAACCCGCACGCACGCGCGCGTGGGCCGAGAAATAAATTAACACGGCCAGAAATACAAACAGCCGGCGGCAACAATACAGGGCGCAATACACACACACTGCGATGCACACACACAACCATACATAGATATATACATATAACACTCGCCACCACACCATTGACACCTCACCGAAAAAATAGGCGGTATCAAAGTGGCCGGAGGAAAAGAACAGGGCGGCACACAGAGAAACACGGGAGATTCAACACACACACAACACAAAAACGCACACACACAGATGTATACACAATACACAAACACACCTTCCACTCACACACACGGCTTTTGGCCAGAAAATGAAGATAGCAGCGGCCGGAAAGCAGACACGGCGAGGAAGAGAGATTACCAAGCACACAGGGGAGCAACAGAAGAGAGGAGAGCGACAGAGGGAGTCGAGAGGAACAAATAAAGAGAGAGAAGAGAATGAATCAAAGAGAAATTGCCGAGAGAGATTGTAATTGAGATTGGAAGAAGTGAATAACACAGTGAGCAATTCGTGTCCATTCTGATTCCACAACACGTGTTTTGTATCAGGACACGTGTTAATAAAATGTACTACAGCCCTCTTTCTATTTCGCTAATTTGCAATTTATCGAGCCAAGCCGCACATAAAATAAGTCCATAAAATTACGAAAATAATCTTAAAATATTAGAAATATCCCGAAGTAAATAAAAATGTAAATTTTGAAATTTTAAAATAATTTTTGAAACGAAATTTATACCCGCTTTTAGCAATTAAACGAATCAACGCGCGGGTAAAATTAATCCTAAAATTTCCAAAATAATTTTAAATTTCTCGGAATATTATAAACTTCATAAAATATGAGTTTCGTAATTTTTGAAGAATTTCTGAATTCAATATTGATTTTACTAATAAATACAATCAAAAAATCACTCAGGAATAAATAATTAATAAAATATTGATTTCTAAATTTTATAAAATTTTAAAAATATTTATTGTAATTATAAAACCAGAAAAATAATTTTAGAGACATTCCAAATATTTATGCAAATAAATTTGCATTAAATCCACTTTTAAAAGTGAAAATAATTCAGTACAACTCAATAATTAATTACGCGAACAACCCGCTATACCATAAATCGCAAATAGATAATAATAAAATAACACATAGCTGATAGAAGCTATACACATATTTTATTTATCTAATAATTCCATAAACACACATTTAAATAATAAAAAAATATACGAGTCGTTATACATGGTAAATCACCTTACTCAATCATGTCTAAAAGAAAGCCTACTGTAAAGCATATTCATATGTTTGGAAGCAAGTGTTACATTTTGAAAGACAACTCTGAATATATGGGAAAATTTGACTCAAAAGTCTTTGAAGCAATTTTTCTAGGATATTTATTGGAAAGAACAGCCAACAAAGTTTATGTGATTGATCAAAAGAAGATTATGGAAAGCACAGATGTGACTTTTGATGATGACAAGTGTCCGGGCTTGGAATGCCTTGATGATAATGAAGCTGAAGCCCTTGCATTTGAAAAACTCAACATTGATAGTGATTCTGATGGGGAAGATGAAGTTGATGCACAACAGATGATAAATGAAGAGACTACTCAACAGGAAAATCATGGAAGTGGAAGCTCATCTCAAACACCTAAATTTGATAGCACAAACTCAGGAGGAGAAAGAGAAGAAGGATCTAGCAGTTATACCAACAATGAAGAAAATGATGAAGGCACAAGTCAATAAACTCATACAAGAAAGTGGAATAGAAGTCACACTAGAGAAGCAATTATTGGTGATCCTACTGTTGGTGTGAGGACTAGATGTGCAACTGCTAATGAGTGCCTACATGCATGTTTTCTGTCTCAAGTAGAGCCTAAGAAAATTGATGAAGCTCTACTGGATCCTGATTGGATATCTGCCATGCAGGAAGAGCTGAATAAGTTTAAAAGAAACAAAGCTTGAGAATTGGTTCCTGCACCAAAGAATAGAAGCATTATTGGAACAAAATGGGTGTTCAGGAACAAGATGGATGAAAATGGTATAGTCACCAGAAACAAAGCAATATTGGTTGCAAAAGGCTACTCACAAGAAGAAGGAATTGATTATGATAAAACTTTTGCTCCAGTTGCAAGACTTGAAGCAATAAGGATTTTTCCAGCATTTGCTGCACACTCAAATTTCAAAGTGTATCAAATGGATGTCAAGAGTGCCTTTCTGAATGGTGAGCTAGAAGAAGAAGTTTATGTGCAACAGCCACCTGGCTTTGAAGATCCATAATTTCCAAATTTTGTGTACAAGTTACTCAAGGCTCTATATGGACTAAAACAGGCACCTAGAGCTTGGTATGTCACACTGTCAGAATTCCTACTGAAGCATGATTTTACTTGAGGTACCATAGACAAGACTCTCTTCTACAAGAAACATGGTGAGGATATGATCATAGTTCAGATCTATGTGGATGATATCATCTTTGGTTCTACAAATGAGAAACTTTGCCAAAGATTCTCTAAGCTTATGCAAAGTGAATATGAAATGAGTATGATGGGAGAACTGAGTTACTTTCTTGGACTTCAAGTCAGTCAAAGAAGTGATGGCATCTTCATCAGCCAAACTAAGTATGTCAAAGATTTATTAAAAAAGTTTGGTATGGTTGATTGTTCACTTGCATCTACACCTATGTCTACTGCAACAAAGTTGGATGAAGATAAAAAGGGCGAGAGTGTATATATTTCAAGCTATAGAGGAATGATTGGTTCACTACTTTACTTAACTACTAGTAGACCAGACATCATGTTTGCTACATGTCTGTGTGCAAGATTTCAAGCCAATCCAAAAGAATCACGTTTGATGGTTGTGAAAAGGATTTTCAGATATTTAAAGGGAACTCCAAACTTGGGATTATGGTATCCTAAGGGAACCGGTTTTGAAGTTGTTGGTTACACAAATGCAGATTTTGCTGGATGCAGGGTTGACAGGAAGAGTACTAGTGGAAGCTGTCAATTTCTTGGTCAAAGACTTGTATCCTGGTATAGCAAGAAACAACAATCTGTATCAACTTCTACAGCTGAGGCTGAATACATAGCTGCAGAAAGTTGTTGTGCTCAAGTGCTTTGGATTAGAAATCAGCTAATGGATTATGGCCTAGTGTTACACAAAATTCCTATCATGTGTGACAATACTAGTGCTATATCTATAGTAGCTAATCCAGTTAATCACTCTAGAACAAAGCACATTGATGTAAGGTACCATTTTATTAGAGAACATGCAACAAATGGTACCATTCAGCTCATTTTTGTTCCAACAGAAAAACAATTAGCTGACATTTTTACTAAACCTTTGGATGAAGCAACCTTCACTAGACTTGTAGGTGAAATTTGAATGTTTAATTCTTCACCCTAAGGCAAGGATTCAGCTAATGTTTTGCAGCAAATTAATTTCCAGTAAATCAAAATTAATTTGGTTTAATTGGAAATTAACTGAAATATGAACTATAAATATTTCAGAAATCTCTGCATATTTATTTTTCAAAATTCAAAATTCAACTTGGAATTTTTCAAATTCTAAGTAAATTGCCCAATTGTTAATTTACATCTTTAATATGTAAAATTAACACAAGGCAAAATTACAGCAATCAAAAGTATATAGAGAACTGAGTTCTCTATAAGTCTAATTGACTTTTTGACAAGTCAATTTACTGACTTCTCGAGTGATTTCTCGATAGGCTTACATATGATTTATCGATAAGTCCTTGTAGAGTTCTCTAGTTGTGTTAATTCACAGAGTTCTCTACAAGTACAATTTTTGACTTATCAATAACTCATAACTGAAATAATTTAATTTAATAAATTATTTTGCTAAAATAGTTTTGGAAAATTTATTCTAATTTTATTTTGAATTTATTCAAATAAAAGTTGGAATTAATTCAGTCCATTTTTGGACAAACTGGTTATTTATTTGGCATCTCGATAAGTCAATTTTTAGTTCTCTATAAGAGTAATTTAAAATAACTTCTCGATATATACTTCATTTCTTAAAATGACTTCTCGATAGACAAATTTTAAACGTCTATTTTTGAGTTCTCGACAACTCATTTTTTTTATTATAAATACCCTAACTTCTCGATACATATACATACTTAAAATTTTCGAGATCTCAAGTGACCTAGCCTTTCAAGCAAAAACCGATTTCTCTCTCAGTTTCACTCATTTCTCAAAAATTCTTCTTACCCATTCTCATTCACTAAACTACAATGGCACAAAACACTGTTGGAGCAACTATCCCAGAGAAAGGAACAAACTATTTGGCTTTTACTGATGCTAACCAAGCCCCTGATAGTTTCAAGGGGTTTGTGAAATTTCTGTCTGAATCTTACATTGCAAGAGCCTTGACTGCTAATCCAGTATTGTACCTGGATGTGTTGCATGCGTTTTGGACTACAGCTGTAGTGAGGACTGTGATGAATGATAATTCTGTATCCATGGTGGTGACTTGCTCAGTTGGAGGACAACAAATTGAGTTTAATGAGCATGATGTGAACCTGGCTTTGGGATTTCCCACTGCAAATCTGGTGGAGGTGCCAACTCCTGATGAGCTGATTGAGTTTCTAGACTTTATCAACTATGGTGAAAGAATCAACTTATCAAGCCTGAACAGGACTAATCTAAGGAAGGAATGGTCATTCATCTTTGATTAAGTGGTGAGATCCTTCACATGCAGGAAGACAGGATATGACAACATTTCAAGTGTGGTGCAAAAGTTGGTGTATTCAATTGCCCACAACAGACACTTGAATGTTGGTCTGTTGATCCTGGAAGAACTTGCAACCAGGCTAACTATGCCCCTGTCAGCTAGAGGTAAGGAAATTTTCTTTCCTAGATTTATTATGTCCACTTTAAATAATAAAGTAGCAGACATACACCTATTGAATGGTATAGATAGTACTAATATAGGCAATTGTAAGCAAGTGTCCAAAATAATATTTGGCTCACTTACTACAAAGAATAAGGTAAATGTAGGTCTGAAAATCACTCCATTTATGTTGGAGAGGTTTAGGACTTACCCTTACCCTATGCCTGACATGAGATCTAACATACATCTAGCACAGCTATGATCCCTGAACCTGTGGAAGTACAAGAACAGGAACACCAACAGGGATCTTCCCAAGCTGCAACCATTCTTTCAAAACCTTTATAAGCTAGGCAACCAACCACCTCATCTTCTCAAAAGGATGAGGTGAGTAAACAGAAGAGAAAGGGGGCAACCTTAACTGTTGTAACTGAGAGTGGTGAGGATATAGCTAAAAAAGAGTCACCTCTGGTCAAAAGATCCAAAAGGAGTAAGCAAAACTGAGCTGACCACTCTAGCCACCTATGCATCCTCCCAACAGGATGCAGTTGTATTAATTGTATCTAATTTATGTACATGTATTAATTAGTCATTATTACATCTATTCATTACAATTTCATTATTTATGTTAGCAATTTAGTACTTTATAATAAATTTTACATTTATCTCATTATAATTTTAGCACTAATTGATAACACAGTGTTTGTAATTTATTATTTTGAGGGAATATATTTATTATATCGATTATATTCAAGGAAAATAACGCTATTAAAGTTAGTAGATTTGAACACCAAAAATATAAAATAAGTTTTACTGGTAGAGGTAATGGAGATTATATCGATTAGAGTTAGTGCACCTGAGCACGAAAAATGTATAATATTTTTAATGATAACGGTAACGTAGAATATTATAAAAATATCGTTCGATCAAATTAGAGTTTTCGTAAATACCAAATTTACTATGACATCAATTGTTAAATAATAGTATGTGAAGGAATTTGTTAATGAGTTTAGAATTATATTTTCAGAATACAAATGAAAATCAATATGAAGAGTCATTTATAAATTAATCATAATTACGTATCATAAAAAGTAAATTATAAAATAGATAAGACACATGCATGTAATAATATATATACATATAATTTGTCTGTCATCTTTCCTATTGAATTATTATATTTAGACTATAAATAAAAATAAACTCATATAAATGTAATAAATATCGAATTTTCATATTTAAAAGAATAATTAAATAAAGGGGATCATTGATATTACAAAACATTATCATGTGAAGATATCAATCATATAACTAATTAAACACTGACTCATTTATCGTAAGTACGTAGGTATATCTTATATTTTAGGAAAAAAATTATTATTATAAAATTTACCCGTGCCTTGCATGGGTTAAAGAGCTAGTTACTTTCCTAAAGATGCGACAAACATGCATAATTTAGTGGAAAAGATGTGACAAACATGCATAATTTAGGTGTAACTTAGATGCTAATTATGAATTTTTGCTAATTATGAATTATAAATTAATTTTTTAAATACATGGCAAACGGGCCCTTAACGCGGTTGACTTGATGGGGGTGAGGCAAACGAGCTCTTAACTGTGCGATGCGGTCAGAGATGCACAAAAGACCCACCGGGTCGGATTTTAACCGGACCTTAAAAAACCCGCGTTTTGAGGGGCTGAGCTTTCGGGCTTTGACTTTGACCGGGCCGGGCCGGTTGGACTTTCGAAAAATGTCAGAGCCCTTTTAGGCCCTCCAGCGGGCTTTATCGGGCTTTTTTTCGGGTCAGATCAGATCGGGCCAAATTTTTTTTAATTTAAATCAGATCAAGTTTTAATAGAGATTCTGAAGACTACATACGTTAGCAACTAGATCCTCGTAAAAATGTATTAGTTTGCATGTAATAATTTATGAAAACATTACTTTGTTGAAAATATTTAAGTTTGACAAAAAATAAACATGTTTATAGAATAATATGTTTTATCAATATTATCGAAATATATATATTGTACTTACTATATCTTTTTTCATTAATCCTGCAATAAATTATATCAATAATATTTTTAATCACAAATATGTAAATATATAGGTGTTTAAAGTATTATTTATATTTATAGTAAATGTAAATTCATAAATATATAAGAAAATATATTAGAATAATTAGATTTTAACCGGGTTTTTCGGGTTTTTAATCGGGCAGACAAAAGACCGGGCCGGGCCAGGCCGGGCCGAAGACCGGGCTTTTAACCGGACCGGGCCGGACTTTCCCTAAAAATATAGGGCCCGTCGAGGTCCGAAGTACGGGTTGGGACCGGGCCGGGTTTTAACCGGGCCGAGTTTTAGTGGGTTTTGACTAGATCGGGCCAGACCAGATTTTGAGGCACATGCTTTTTTGTGCATCCCTGCATGCGGCAGACAACCCACGATTAGAGCTAGCCAAATGTGCGAGTTTGAACCGCCCGTTCAGGACCGGTTCGTACGGAAACCCGAAATTATTTGGCCCGAACCGAACCGGTTCAAGCCTGCACAGCTCGTTGTCACTGGAGTGCCGAATACGAATACGAAATTGAAAACCCGTGACCGAACATGCCCGCACGAGCCCACACGACCCGTGAGAATAGCACAGCCCGCTCAGAATCTTTGATTCAAGTTCACTGACTTTGGTCTGTTTGGTAAGAGTAATTATAAAAATTATTTATTTATTATATATTATATATACACATGTTGTGTGAATGACCACCATAATAATATCATTGTTATCTCATGTAATAAAATAAATAAATTTAATCAAATAATTATGAAATATATTACCTAAATTAATTATTACTGCCACATTAATCGAAATTGAAATAAATAAATACTAAAATGAACAATCGAAAACAATGCGAGTTGGACTATTATGACAGTGCTACGATAGTTACTGATTAGTCAATTATTTTAATTGATAATTACTGTGTGTTTGTGGGTGTCTGATTCACTTCATATGTACTAGCCCGTAAAGCCCGTTCGGGCAAACCCGCTTAATTTACAAAATCGCGAGTTAGTATATCGGTTACGAGTTACTATCCTCCAATCTGAGCCCGCCTCGTTACTCATACGTGCCGATTCGATGTTTATGATTCAAGTGCCCCACCCATAGTGGACCCGGCCCGAACGCCCGGACCGGCCACCTCTACCCACGATATACTCAAACCCAAGATGTGGTTTTTATTTCATTTTGCTCTCTCTCTCTCTCTCTCTCTAATCATATAGTCATAGAGATACCTGATACATACACATATAAACATTTAGTAAGATCGTCCTCATTTTCTACTTACAAATTCCATACATATCCTTGTATCCTTGAATTTACATCTCTCTCTCTCTCAGTCAGATTCAACTTGTTTCTTCTCATCTCAATTTCACATCGAATTTCCATTATTTCGTGTTAGATTCGTTCGTTCCTAAATTCAACTAGAACACTTGTTAACAAATATCATTTCAAATTCATGCTTTTTCTAGCTCATTCCTTTTTTTTGTTAAATTAATTAGCTGCGATTATATACCTTAGTATATCTGTTTTTTAGGATTTGATTATTGATATGTGGAGGTATATTTGATTGTGTATGAAACAGAAAAGCTAACGTGTTGTACTGGATTAGAAGAGAACGAAGAAGAAGAATGTTAATTATGTTATGCTCTAAGCGATTTACCATTTATTTCTGTATAGCATCATCATCTGTATAACTAGTAATTCTATAAGTTGAATGCAAGAGTGATCGATTCCCGAGTGAGCCTCGGGATCTGCAAATTTATATACAACTATAATTTTAATTTACAAAGAAAATGTCACTGGAGGAGAATCAACAACACTTGATGAGCTCCGAACAAGAGCCAACCTCTCCTGCCGTTGCTGTTTCTACTCAACATGATTGCGTTATGCACAAATTTCGGCTTTATGAAACTCAATCGGTGATCATTTCTGAATCCCCCTCCCTTTCTGTGCTTTTTCTTCATTTATGATTTTACTTCCAATTTTCGTTCTTGTATCAAAATTATGTCAGCTTGTTTACTATTATGACTTTGTTTTTTGTTTGCTTTAGCATTATCATATCAAAACTATTCTGCTCAAGTATTTTTAATTATGATTTACTTTTGCAACTAGCGTTTTTCATGGCTTATAACTGTTCTAAATGTTTTGCAACCTATGGTGTGCAACCTCTTAAGCTATGACTCTCTCCCATTTATGTAACTACGTCCTTTTGAAACTTTTTCAGACATAGAAAGTATGTACTATCTTTGTATTTTTTGTAGGTTTCAAAAGTTGTTTTAGTACTGGTTTTTTTTTTCTATTTTTGTCAGCAAAACAACATTTTTTGTTTGCACGTTTGTTGCAAATGGAACATTTTTGTTGAACCATGGTTAACACGTCACTTAATTCCTGTTGACAGCGAGTAAACAGGATGACTAGTAGACTAGGCATCCGAATGGACATCCACCAGTCGCCATATCCAACATTTAATTATTAGGGTTGTGAGCTGTACAGAACAATAGCTTATTGGCCAACTACTGATCATGCGAGCTACCAATTGCTAAAATTAATTTCATGTTATGTTGTTAGGAAATAAGTTACATTCTAGTAAAACGTAGATAGAATGTACTAAATTTCAGCAAAGTTCACGATGTCGAATATACATAAAAAACGAGATTAAGTTTACCCTAGATTGAGAATGGTGAGTGTTGAGGAATCTTATAGCATTAATGATTTAAAATTGACGTAAGCAAGAACTCTACACTAGCTTGGCATTGGATGACAGGAACTGCAACATCAATGAAGTGAGGATTCAACTTGATAACTTATGCTGAGCCTTTACTGTTATCTATTTCTATAAAACCAGACTAATGTAAGTAACACTTAACTGTAGCTTTATAAATAGTTTACACATACTAAAGAGGGAAATCAAACCAGACATTTCGTGTTGTTAAAAAAAGTTAGAAGTCTATACATTATTTATCTATAATATAGTTGGTATTTATAAAGTTTTGAGGTTGACTATTGCAATCGTCAATGCAAAATGAGGTTTATCTAGTCTGAATCCCCAGACTCATACAGTCTAGTAAATTCCCCTCTCACTGATACCTTGTAAATTACTACTGAACAACACTGGCTATTTATTAAGTCTGTAGTCTAGATTTTAGAGCTTCTTAACGAATAAGCTTGCGTTAGAGTTCGAAATTAAAGTGATAAGTGATAATATATGCATCTTGTCTCTATGCAAATCTGGTTTCTTAAATAAGGTAATATGCTCTAAACCAGTAACAAAAGTTGCTCAAGTTTGTAAATATGAATTTGTAACATTTTCCATATCTTTCAGCATTGGAGTATGATACTTTTGTCCATGTATATATATATATATATATATATTTTATTTCGGATCTTTAAATTCATTATGTAATCATTGCTCACTTATTTACCTTCATCATAAAACATATTGAAGTCTGTCTAGTTGAGCATACATGTATCTTATATGCCTGAGCATCTATCATCATTTGTACTGGCTGCTGCTTTGTGTTCTAAATATATCTTAATGTACTGTCTGTTTAATAACTTTTCTCTTGCTCATATCTTGGTCGGAGAGAATAGAAAATAGTCAACGATAGATTGCTCATCACTAACATTTTTTATTTGTTTTATACACATCTATTCAGAAACCAGGGTTATGTAGTTTTTGTCATTTACTGGAGTCCTTGTGTTGCACATCCTATTAAATTACTTTCTAATGATCTACTGCAGAATTTTTATATGGTTGGAAGGAACAAAAGTAGAACATACTGGAGAGTGTTAAAGATTGACAGGCTGGAGCCTTTGGAGCTCAATGTTTGTGAGGATTCTACTACATACACAGAAAGGGAATGCTCTGATCTATTGCGGAGAATACATGAGGGTAACATGTCCACAGGAGGGCTTAAATTAGTCACCACCTGTTATGGTGTCGTTGGTATGTCTCATAAATTGTAATATGTCATTTCTATCTGAAATTAACTTATGACATAAGTTGTGGTTTGCTGCTTGTTAGGATTTATCAAGTTTTTTGGACCATATTACATGCTGCTTATCACAAAAAGAAGGGAGATTGGTTCTATCTGTGGTCATACCATATATGCTCTATCTAGGAGTGAGATAATTCCTCTTCCAAATCCTGCAGTTTGTTCTGACATAGTGAATTCAAGGAATGAAAACAGGTTATTATCCCATTATTCTGCAAATTTCTTCATTACCTTTGAAATGCCAGCAATGGTTACTCTTGAGAAGCTTTGTTTTACAAAGATGGTCATTTTGATTGTTGGGACTCTGAACTCTGGTTCATTGTAAATACCTAAATTTTGAGTGTCATCAATAGTGCAAGCCGAATGGGAAGTATATATTTAAAATTTGTGGTTACCCTGGAAACCTGTCTCTGCAGTTACAACATTGAATAATATAATTTTGATTAATTTAGACTTGTTTTTTTATTTCATTTTATTAATCTTTCCCAATCATTTAGAGAACTAAAATATGTTTATATAGACGAGAATGTTCTACTTCAGGCTTGAATCATTAATGTTTATATTCCATGCTAAACCTTTTCTGTTGAAGTTCTGTAATTTGCAGTAGCAATTTTTCTGTTATGATTTAGTTCTATATTTGGTTGATACTTACTATGGTTGCTATATCATGCAGCATGATTACTTTCCAAATTATGTTTGGCATGCAAACATAGAAATTGGCTTTGCTTGTAGGGTTAACTGCTTGACATGTATGGATCGTATAAATATGAATGGAGAAAGTGCTCTGTAGCTTTAGTGAAATGCGGAGGGTCGTAAAGGAGGTCGCAGCTATTAGTGATGCAGGAATTTTGTAGTCATAATGTGTTAACCATTTATATCATTTCTACAAAATAAAGGACGATTTTGTAAAAAGTACTGCAACACAAGCAAGTACTTGATAGTTGGTGGCACACTTGTCTCATATAATCTAAGACGCACATTATTTCAGTGTGACTTCTTACTTCATAATTAACTGCATGTGCATTTCTTTCACGTCCATCCTCTTAGCAAATATTCTGAGTGGCAAATACTAATTTTGTGTTCACATGTTGTAGATACAAAAAGCTCCTCTCCACCCTGGATCTTACTAAGGACTTCTTTTTCAGCTACTCATACAATGTAATGCACAGTCTGCAGAAGAACATGTGTGATAGGGAACCAGCGCAGATCCTTTACAATTCCATGTTTGTGTGGAATGAGTTCTTAAGCCGGGGCATTCGGAACCTTCTCCACAATACTATATGGACTGTTGCATTAGTCTATGGATTTTTTAAACAAGTGGGGTTCTTTACATACAAATAAATTATGAGTAGTTAAAGTGGGTAACCTGAAAGTGTCGTTTACTGGTTTTAAATTGATTCACTGCACCAACTGATGAACTATCATCGACTCATCTGTCCCAAATCACTGAATCTGAGTTTTTTTTCCTTGTAATTTTTATGTTAATGTTATACCTAATTTGATCCTATTTATTTCAAGATTAATCCGGTATATTATTATGGACAATTTGTCCTAATTAATGGTCTTCTCTCTGTTCTTTAACAATATCAGTAGGTTTGAGCTTGGATTAGTTGCAAGGTGTCTGGGTGTGGCAATAAAGCCTTAATTTCCATTGTTTAATAAAATCAATTGGAATGCCTTGCAACTATTTTATCTGCTGAACAGTACAATTGCTTTGGCACCAATATAAAATAGAAGTTTTATATCTGTATTATTTACATTACTTGCTTGGATATCAGGATACACACACTTTTTCTGGACGGAACTTTAAGCTTACTCTTATTGCAAGACGATCAAGACATTATGCGGGGACAAGGTTAACTTTATATTGTTACGTTCTGCTTCGCTGGGACTAGAAATCTAGTAACTAATTTTTCCCCCAACTTGTTTGGTTAAATTATGTGCCACCTACATGCTTTGTTTGTTGTGAAAAAACATTAGTATGTGATATCCGGTCGAGGCTACAATTCAAGTAGAAATTTTATGTAAATATAGGAGTTGGTTTTCAGCACTTTCATTCTGACCTATGAAAAGTCAATAACATTTCCCTAAAATATGTGGGACGCTATTGTTTTTTGGGTATAATCTAGGAAAGAATTTCATGGGGTTGGTAAATTTGCATGAGAGTTTCTGATGTTGTATAAAGCATTAACTAGACAAAATAGTTCACTTGCAAACTCTGGGTAGCAGCAGTTATAATTGAGAACATGTTTGCTTTGAGAACAAAGTTGGTAATAAAAATTTGCTGACGTAAATGATTAGCGTAATGATAATACTATACTTATATATACTGCCTGTAAAATTTGGTTATGTTTACTCTAATTAATTAGGCATTGCACAGTCTACTGGATTTTAGAGCTTTTACCTGGGTTTTTATCTACCTTTTTAGCTGAAAATTGACAGTGGTTTCAAAAAGTCTGTTGGAAGATTGTTATATCTCCTTTTGCATGCCACTTTCAAGTAAGGAGTACAAGAATATTAAATATGGCCCAATTAATTAAAAAATAATTAAAAGTACCTTTTTTCCTGTCCAGCAAGCTTTTTTTTCCAGCAAATATTTGTCAGTCATATTTTTATTAAAATTCTAAAGGTTTCTTTATAAATCATTTTCAATCTTGAAAGACATTATCGTTAGTTACTTTCCTTTCTCGCGGTGCTCTGTTCCCATCACATTTATACCATTCCTAGATAATAATGTTATATTTCCATTTCTGGTCTAGGTATTTAAAACGCGGTGTAAATGAAAAAGGACAAGTTGCGAATGATGTGGAGACAGAACAGATTATATTTGAAGATTCTCCACAAGAGTGTCCTTTGCAAATTAGTTCTGTTGTACAAAATCGTGGTTCTATTCCACTTTTCTGGTCTCAGGAAACTTCACGTTTGAATCTCAAACCTGATATTATAGGTGTGTTAGTGCAGTTACATGCTAACTTTGTTATTATTGATTTCAAATCATGGTGACTGACGTGTAGTTTTCAGTATCAAGGAAGGACCAGACTTATCAGGCTACCAGACTTCATTTTGAAAATCTTGCCAAGAGATATGGAAACCCTATAATCATTTTAAATTTGATTAAGGTAAGTACTTAAGAATATGTGGTAATTAGGATTTAATTTTTTTTTTTCAATTCACTTTCCAGATGTTTTGAGTCAATAAAACATCTTTTACTCCTAAAACATATGTTACTTACAGTCGTGGGTGTGTGTACTGTGTATAGACTTTCTAGAATTTCTGTAAGATTGGGAAGGGTATATTATTTCTCATTATTTCTAAATCGTAATGTATGGTTTGAAAATAACAGACACATGAAAAAAGGCCTCGAGAGTCCATTCTACGAGCAGAGTTTGTGAATGCTATTGAGTTTATCAATAGAGACTTGTCAGAAGAAAGCCATCTTAAGTTTATTCACTGGGATCTGAACAAACATTCTCGGAGGTATATGGCCGTGTTGCAATTTATTTCCGCTTTTGTAAATTGACCTTCATTGCGAGAATATTCGATTTTGATTTATCACTCTCTTCCTTTTTTCATTTTCTTTTCCTTTACACTTTCATTGTTTATTTTTTTTCCGATTTTAAGTTTGTTTAGCTAAGAAAAATCCTTTGATTATTTCCAGCAAAGACACAAATATCTTGTTGACTCTAGGAAAACTGGCTGCATACGCATTGACGCTTACAGGTTTCTTCTATTGTGAAGTTACACCTGCCTTGACTTCAGGAAGTTTAAAATGGCCGTACTTTGAGTAAGTTATTCTTTGACTATATTAATTCCAGTCCTTAGATCTTATTGTAAACATATTTGTGTTCATCAATTTGCAAAAAGATGTTTGTAACATCAACTAGAATTTATATTCATTCTTTAATCTGTCCAAGGCAGTTTTTAATGCAAGTATCTATGGCCTTTAGCCTCGAATAATGATAAATTTATTCACTCGGTGAGGAAATTCTGTTCTGCAATTTTAACTTCTAACTGCACACGTTTTTGAACTATCCACTATTTCCATTTATAGACGGTTTTTGTCTTTGACTTTTATTTAGGCCCCCCCCCAAAAATTAACAGGCACCTGATGGTCGAACTTGTTTTTGAACCTCAACTGCCTGTTCTTATGGCATATATCACTCATGTCAAATAGGCTTAACCTTTAAATATTAATTAGAGATGCTAATGGCCCAGTAATAAGAGTTCTCCTTTCAACTTAGTGGTTGTGAGTTGGAGATAGATTGATATATCCATCCCTCGTCCCGTTCATTTAAGAGCAGTCATTTATAGTACATCGTATAAGTTTTAACCTCGAGGACCACTTCTATTGTGTCACTTGTTTCACTGCGCGAGTACTTTTATTTTCAGAGATTTATTTGTTGTCTGCTTACTCACTTCAGTTTCCTTGTCTAAATTTACCAGATTTTTTTGTTTAAAGTTTATAGGGTTTCACAAGATTTGCATCTCTCATGAACTTGCTTGAATTCGCTGCAAATAAATTTGAAAAACACATGTACTGTTCAAAATATAGAAATCTTGATTGCTAAATCATATTGAGATCTATTACTTGTGGTTTACCAATGACATTCTACAGTAATGTTTTATGGTCCGGAACGCTAATTCATGCCTCTATATATCTCTTCCTGCTAAGATAATTGATGCATTGATTATAAAGTGGTAATGTATGTATGACACAGGAATGTTGATGCCCCAAACATAACCTCCACTACAAATTGCAACAATGACTATGGAGGACTATGTGACAGTGACAATGAGGGCATACATAATCTAAAATTGAGGTTAACTGGTGATGATTGTGTTTCCAACGAGAGCCACTATATCAAACCGCCGTTGTTCCAGAAGGGTGTGCTGAGGACCAATTGCATAGACTGCTTAGATCGAACCAATGTCGCTCAGTATGCATATGGGTTGGTTGCTCTGGGAGAGCAGCTACATGCTTTAGGATTGAAAGAAGATTCTTCTACGATTGACCTTGATGACCTTCTGGCTGATGAATTAATGAAGTTATATGAAAGAATGGGCGACACATTGGCACACCAATATGGTGGTTCAGCAGCACATAATAAGGTATTCTAATGCCTCAAGTTCTGATCAAGTAGTTTGAAAATGCAAATTATATCTAATTGATTGAACTGGAATAGCAAATTCACACGTTGTCGTGATGGTAATACAAACACTAATACTGGAATAACTTGTTATTTTATAGTGTTTCAGCATACGGATGTATTTTGTTAACACTAGTGCTTTGTTATGTACAATTATAGGCAATATTTTGCTTTTAATTTTATTTTAGACCGGAATATAGTGTATATTATTTTGTTTTATTCCGAAGCCATTATGCCGAAGAACGAATTATCTGTATGTTTAAAAAAAAGTAATATGAATAATATTTTAAAAATAACCAAAATACCGCGGATAAATATTAGTGGCCTGAAATACCTTTATGTGGAGGTAGTGGCCCTATATACCTTGGTTTGCTTTTAATTTTATTTTAGACTGGAATATAGTGTATATTATTTTGTTTTATTTCGAAGGCCATTATGCTGAAGAACGAATTATCTGTAGGTTTTAAAAAAAAAGTAAGATGAATAATATTTTAAAAATAAATAAAATACCGCGGATGAATATTAGTAGCCTGAAATACCTTTATGTTGAGGTAGTGGCCCTATATACCTACTACATACACATCACTTACTTATAGGGTTAAATGGCGTTTTGGTCACTCAATTGATCGAAAACTGCACTTGCAGTTGGGTCAACCAATTTAAAAAGCTTTCAGTCGCATCATCTTACTCTTAAAAATTTTCATTCAGGTCACTCGCCGTTACATTCCGTTAAAAACTTGACGTAATGCTGACTAAATTTGGTGACTTGGTTTAAATAAATCCATCGTGGCATGTACATGCATGTACAGTCAGATGAAGCAGCATTTTGGTCACTCAACTTGCTCAAAACTTGCAATTTGGTCATCAAACTGAAGAAATTTTCAGTCAGGTCACTGACCATTACGTCTATTTAAAACTGAAAAGAAAACCAAACGAAGAGCTCTCCTACAACCCCTTTTTTCTCTCTTAAAAATTACGAAACATATAAATGCAATAGACCCTTAGAGATTATTTTTACTTTTGTGAGTAAAAAACACATTTTATAACAAATAACCCTAAGAGTTTAATATAGAGTAACGTTATATGCCCTCGAAAGATATCTTGTTGGACTCGTATGTTTGCACGATATTCTCTTATCATAAATACATTTTTTTTAAAAATTATTTATTTTAAATAACTTTTAACAACCCGTTCATCCCAATCCAAATCGAGCCAAATCGACGAATAAAGGGTAGGTTTAAGTTGCAATTTTATTTTTTATGGGTTGGGTTATAAATTTTCAAACTGATTCAATTGGGCCGGGTTGCTAAAATGCATTAAACCTAGCCAACCCGACCATGTGCACCCCTAGTTTCTGTGACTAAAATCATTGATGATAATCCGTGTTTTTGTTATAAAGAGGTGTGGTAGGAGAACCCTTAACGTTGTTGTGGGAGACTTGTTCGTTTGGTGTTCTTTTCATTGTTTAGTGGACATAATGTTCAGTGGTTGAAATTAAAATTTCTTCAGTTTGATGACTAAATTGCAAGTTTTTAGCTAGTTGAGTGACCAAAACATTGCTTCAGCTAACCGTACATGCCACAATAAATTTATTTAAGCCAAGTCACCAAGCTTAGTCAGCATTCCGTCAATTTTTTAACGGAATGTAACCGCGAGTGACCTAAATGAAGTTTTTTAAGAGTTAAATGATTTGACTGCAAGCTTTTTGACTTGGATGACCCAGTTGGACCCAGTTGCAAGTTTTTGAGATGTTAAGTGACCAAATTGCCATTTTACCCCTTACTTACATGCGTATAGTTCACGCAAGTTATATACTCGCTCTTCGTGTGCTAACTGATTCTGGTGATTCTGGTGATCGAGTGTACTCATGTTTATGGTATTGGGCCATGCATATAGTTGTTGGTAAACAAAAGGTGTTCACACCTTTGTCGTGGAACGTGTAGCACAATTTTAACATATACCATCGCATATGCTTCGTGCCCGAACCGCATTCAAGCGATGCTTGTATTAAAAAATAATTAAAATAACAAGCCACACATGTTTACGGTGCATAATTAGAACACAATCAGAATACTCACATACATAACTTTAAGGCATTTAAGGCCACCATTATGGCGGTAGGAACTTTGGCACATTTTTTTCAGTAAAGGGTATTTAGGGCCTTCACCTAATAATATGGATACAGTAGTCTCGTACTATATAAATCCAAATACCGTACAGACTGAATGACTTTCAAAATTTTAATGTTTCGCCGTGCAATCCACGGATTTTTTATTTAAAAATTGTTTATTAATTTGAAATACTAAAAAAAAGTCAAATTGATGTCCAAACAAACAAAATTTTTTTACGGAGTTCCGTTTGATTTTATTTCGGCTCTCTTGAGTTCTACATTTTGGAATTTGACGATTTTATAGCCCAAATGAAGCTAACGAAATAATATTTAATTCAGTATTGGTTTAAAAAGTATTACCCAAGAAAAAAGAACAGTTACGAATTTTGCTTTAGGATTCTATTCAATTTTGGATGCTTCTCTTTGGTTTATATAATTGGAAAGGTAGAATATTTCATTCAACTTAGGATACATACTTATCGTCGGGTTATAAAATATTCCTTTATTTTAGATCCAATGGCTATAATCTATTTGTTTAGATATCTAACGGTCCTTATTACATTGATCGTCATTTAATTATCAAACGGCCCTAATTTATTGGTCGTCAAGTACATGACTAACAAAAATTTGGAAAATATATGTAAGGATATAATTAGTGCTATCTGCAAATTTTATGGTATACTGAAACTAGAAGCAGTTAAATGCTTATAGACTACTTAAGCAAGGCTGACATTTTCCGTATCAGTTTCTATTGGACAGTTCTTAATCTGTTTGTCCATGCCGATAACTTTACAGAGTTCTTAAATCCTAATCGATTTTACTACTGTTTGCATTGGAGATGTTACTCCCTTTATTTTGCTTTTTTTGAAGTGAGTACTTTTTCCTACATTGACTTCACAATTTTTTATCTTCTTACACATAACTTTTCTTTTTCTTTATAGATTTTCTCCCAGAGAAGAGGGCAATGGAAAGCAGCAACACAGTCCCAGGAATTCTTCAGAACTCTTCAACGATATTACAGTAATGCCTACATGGATGCAGAAAAACAAAGTGCCATTAATGTGTAAGTATTAACAAAATTTAAGGTCTGACTTGATTCATGCAGTTTATTAACTGTAAGCTGATTATTGTTGTAGGTTCTTGGGGCATTTTAAGCCACTGGATGGAAAACCTGAAGTCTGGGAGTTGGATACCGCCCAGCGTTATAGTGCATATCGCTATGGTCAGCAATACGCTGATGAGAATGCTAGGTATGGACTAGCTGAAGTAACTATGAAGCTAATGGATATTGTTCTTAGTTTACTAGTAACCTGCAATATGCAGAACTCATAGCAATTGTATACTTCTTATAAGCTGATGTATTTACCCTTCTCTAATCTCTTGCGGATGCATTTTGCCTTTCTCTAATTACTTGTAGATGTATATTGCGTTGCTCTAATTACCCGTGTTCTGCATATTAGGTCATTCATCCACAGATCGTTGTCCGAGAATATACTTCATGAAAACAGATTCCTGATGTCGAACTCGAACAGCAAGGGTTTATCTAAATCTGCCTTGTCTGACAGATGCCAAGAAGGAAGCAAGGTGTTTGGTGAATCAACAACAGATGTTTCAGCTTGTGAAATTGACCTAAGTTTCTCAAGGTTTGCTTAATTTTAAAGAAGTTGTATTGAATGTAAGACTAAATGGGTTATAGATCTAATTACATGGTTAGCTGATAATAAGATAAGAGAGGGAGGACGATAAGAAAAAGAAAACCGTGGCAAGATGCTAGGGATAGTAATGCTGCACAAACCTGAGGGCACTTGCTAACAAAATGCTGATGTGTGGATGTGTGAGCACAATTGTTTACCTGTATTTCATCACCCAATTTCCCTAGCCCTCCCCGCCCCCCCAAACCAAAAAGCAAATATTCTCTTTGGGAACAATGTCTAAATCCTTCCTAACCAAATGTTTTCTAATTTAGGTATACACAACAGATGCCAGCCAGGGAGCTTTTCCCAGAAGGGCAAAGTGACAGATGCCTCGAATGTGACAGTGGAGATGCACTAGACTTCTCGAATTTCGTCGATCTGAATTGGCTTTCCTCGTCTGCAAATTCATGTGACGAAGTAGCTGACAGGTAATTTTGTTGTGTTCATGAAGACGAAATATGTTAAATCAGTCTCTTGGTTATTAATAATGGATTATTTAGTTCTAAAAATAATGTCAAGTGGTAATCCTCCTTTTTCTTTTGGAGGGAGGGGCGCAGGAGGTGTTATTAAAATTTAATGTTTTTTTTAATTACATTTATCACTTAGTTTTTGTTTGTTCTCAAATATTATTTTGAGCCATGAAGATATTTAGTGAGCAATTTTTAGTGTTTAGATCTCCTACAGCTTCTACTCGTTTTGGGCCCCTACGTATTTCCTTGCAACACAGAGCAAGTCGAGAAGTGTATTTGTTGTAAAGGTCTTGTGGTAGGGTCTTAATGCAAGGTTATTCACGCGCGTCCAAAATACAACATGAAGTGCAACCTTTCTTTGACTATTCAGATAGAAACATTTCTTAAAATGAAACTAAAAGCTAATCAGAGGCATTGGTCTAATCTAATCTGCTAATCCCTTCCGTTTCTAGTTTAATTTTTCCCGTCAATTGTTAAGTTGTTTTAAAATCTCACTTCACTATATCTTTCTTCATCTCCCAGCGATCAATTTGCAAACCATATATGCTATATTTCGACGCGATTTAATTTTTTTATTTTAGTTTCTAGTTTTCGTTAAGGGGGTTTCTCATATATATATATATGAATAATGGATCAAAATGTCACCATTTGAGTTAAAAATGCCCAAAATATCACTTCTGAAAATTAAGGTCCAAAATGTCACTTCAAAACGGGCTATCGTGTAGCGTTTAGAAAATAGTGCAAAACGTCACATTGTGTAACGTTTTGCCTTTTATTTTTATTTTTATTTTTTAATGGGCAACGTGACTTCAAGTCCCGTTTATGTGTTTCCTATTTTTTTGTTTTGTTTTCTTGTTTTGGTATATTATTTAGGGGTCCAAAAATATCATTTAATGTTACTTTTTTTAATATTTATTCTCATTTAATATTTTTAGAATTTATAAATGATACCATAATTTAACAATTTTTAAAATTTAGGGTTCACCAATCCCCTTTTGGGTTTTAGAAATATTAAAAAAAAATTAATAAATATTATACCGATTTAGGGTTTAGGATTTAGGGTTTAGGGCCTTTAGGCCCTAAAGCCCTAAACCCTAGGAACCAGCCCTAAACCCTAGGAACCAAAATGTAAATTTTAAATTTAAAAGTGTAACTTAATTTTAATAATTTTTAACATTTTAGGGTTCACCAATCTCCTTTTGGGTTTTAGAAACAATTTAAATTAATTTTTTAGTATTTTAGGAAATTAATAATTTTTTATTTTAGGTTAAAAATAATTTTTATTAAAAATATTATATGTATAAAACGTTAGATAAAGTGGTGTTTTGGGGTCAAAATGCTACATGATGTACTGTTAGGAAGAAAAACACAGTTTTAAGTAACGTTTTACCACTTTTCAAAAATAAAAAAAAAACAATGATAACGTGACACGAAGTCACATTTTAGGTTTAAAAAAAAAACAAAAACATAACACGATTGTCCGTTATGAGATGAAATATAACACGGATTGCTTTTAACATTCGATAATTTTTAAAAATATATTTTATAATATAATTTTCAATAGTTGAAAAATAAATTGAAGAACATAATAAGTTATAACAATATATGTTTTATAATAATTTGAGACTTGACTAAAAATAAATAATATAATATAATATGTTGTTCACGGGACTCGAGTCTTGAACCTGTAGAAATTGTTAAAATAAAGAATATAAAAGTTTAAATATAATAAGCTCTTGACGGGGTTCGAACCCTGAATACATGAGAGCAGTTTAAATATTAATATAATAATATTTTATTATTGCATCCAACAGTTCTCATCTTTCTGACTTTAGATCTGACGGTTGTTATTTGTCGTATCAAACAACTGTACCTAGCAACCGACTACCAAATAGAGGGTGTTTTGCTTATAATAGTATAGTATAGATATGTGTGTGTGTGTATATTGATAATGGAGGATATAGTGACTTTACAAATATAGCAAATTAGGCAAATAGTCAACAGCAACAGCTTAGTCAATACCTGTTTATTCAAGGTCAGTTTTAGGCGCCAAAGTTAGTTACAAACAGAATCTGTTACATTCTTCTTCTGGCATTGTATTCATCCAAGAACATGTATTGTGAAAACTCTTATCTTGAATATGAATTGTGGTTACCCTCTCTTCTATCTCTCACTATCTCTCTTGATCTCTCTCCATCTCTCTGTGTGTTCTTCCTTTTCTTGTCCTTTTTGGTTATCTTCTTCTTTCTGTTCTTATTCTTCATTTTGATACTTAATTATTGTTTGATACTTAATTATTGTTTAGAGGATTATAGGAGATTGTATCATTGGTATCAGAGCCGTTTCAGTCTCTTTTCCGCAATGAATCGTTACTTTTATAGCTGTTGATTAAAGAGCAATTTAAAGCAATTGATAAGCAATTTGACGATCAAACGAAGCGTTACGATACGAAGATTGATGAAATTATTAGGATGATGCGAGAAATGAAAGGAATGAAGAGAAACTGGCACTAAAGGAGAAAATGGAGGTAATCTTTTCCCAAATCTTTAGGTTTTACTCCTAAGATAGAATTTCCTAAGTTTGATGGAACTGGTGCTCTTATTTGGGTAAAGAAATGTGTTAAATACTTTACTCTCTGTAAAATATCTGATCAGAAAGTAGATTTGGCATCTTTTATATGTATGATAAAGCGGAAGTGTGGACTCGAATTATCTTGTTGTTATGAGACAGGTAGAATGGAGTGAATTTGTCATTGATTTGAGTGCTAGGTTCAAGGATGAAACTACTAATAATGTGGTGGTGCAGTTTTATAGGCTGCAAAAACATGGATCTATTGAGACCTATATTGATGAATTTGATAACCTGAGATCTCTAATGGAACGACTTAACCACATTTTACCTGATGCGTATTTTCTTGAGAGTTTTGTTGGAGGCTTGACGCCTGGTGTGAAACCATTTGTTAAAGCTTTTAAGCCAACAAATGTTACAAAGGCTATAGGGTTTGCTAGATTGCAGGAAGAGTCTTTATTGGCTAATTTTCAAAAGAACACTAAGTTCAGCTATGCTACTAATCAAACCTATTCTCCCAAATCTGCACCATCAACTTCTTTAACAGTTTTTGCTTCCAATACTAATAAGCCACCTCTTTTACCAACCCCACCATATAAACTTCATCAGATGGATTCCCAAGCAAACTGTTAAACAACCTTTTCAACTTATACCAGTAGTAGTAAGAGCAGAGGAACTTGCCAAAGGTCTTTGTTATTACTGTGATAAAAAATATGAAAGGGGGCATAAATGTAAGTTTAGAGAACCTCAGTTGTTTACTGTAGAAATACCAGGGTATGAGTTGTCTGAAATATGGGAAAATACTGAGACAGTGGTGAAAAAGTAGAAGACTGTGGAACAATGGAACATGAACCTTGCATTTCTGTTAATGCATTATCAGGCAACCAGACTTTTTCTACCATGAGAGTTGAGGGTTAAACACAAAACATGATATTCCATGTCCTGGTGGATTCTGGAAGTACTCTCAACTTCTTGGACATTGCTGTGGCTAAAAAATTGAAGTGTGAGATATCTGAGATTTCTACTCAAGATATTACAGTAGCTGATGGAAATTCTATCACTTGTACACATGTGATTAAGAAATTTTTTTGGAGAATGGTTGGATTTGAATTTGTTTCTGATGTCATGCTTATTGATCTTGGTAGTTGTGACATGGTGCTTGGGGTTCAATGGTTAAGCACTCTAGGCATGGTAAAATGAGATTTCAAGCAATTAGTAATGGAATTTACTGTCAATAATTAATCGATCAAGTTGAAAGGGGTAACACCTCAGAGAGTCAAGGTTATGACAAGAGAACCTTCTCAGAAGCTTATAAAGAATGCTACTCAGTTGTGTTTTGTTCAGCTTAACCAGATTTCTCTCAACAATACTGAATCTTCTGTTAATCATTCTGTTGAAAAGAGAATAGAAGTTGAAAAGAAAATAGAAGTTTCTGATGCAGAATTGGTTGGGTTAAAAAACAGTATGTTGACATTTTTAGCGAGCCTAAGGAATTACCTCCTAGTCCTACTAGGGGAATATTTGACCATAGAATTCCTTTAACAGAAGGGGCAAATCCAGTTAACATTAGACCCTATAGGTATCCTCTTGAACAGAGGGATGTGATTGAGCAGATTATTGATGAAATGCTGGCAATGGTGTGATTCAGAATAGTGCAAGCCCTTTTGTTTCTCAGGTAGTCTTAGTAGGAAAGAAGGATGGTTCATGGAGGTTATGTGTGGATTATAGGGAGCTTAATAAGAAAACAATTAAGTACCCTATACCAGTGGTGGATAAATTAATTGATGAATCGGCTGGTTCTACTATTTTTACTAAACTAGATCTTAGAGCAGGGTATCGTCAACTCAAAATGTGTGATAAAGATGTTCGTAAGACAACTTTTAAAACACATTCAGGTCATTATGAGTTCTTGGCGATCCCTTTTGGCCTCACCAATGCTCCGGCCTCTTTTCAAGGCTGGATGAATGCGGTATTCAAGCCTTTACTCAGAAAGTGTGTGTTGGTTTTCTTTGATGACATCCTCATTTACAGCAAGTCTCTTGAAGATCACTGGATGCATCTTAGACAGGTATCTGACTTATTTGACTTGATGAGAGCCAATTCCTTAGATGCCAAAGAGAGTTAATGTGGTTTTATGTTGGAGAAATAGAGTATCTGGGTCATTTCATTTCTGCTAAGGGAGTGGAAACTGATTCTAAAAAGATCAGTGTTGTTGCTCAGTGGCCTGTACCTCAAATTGTTAAGGATCTTAGAAGTTTTCTGGGCCTTGCTGGCTATTATAGAAAGTTTATCAAAAATTGTGCTTGGATATCCAAAGATTTGACAGATCAGCTTAAGAAATGAGCTTTTAGTTGGAACGATAAGTCTCAGATGGCTTTTGAAAAGCTTAAAACAACATTAATATCTGCACCAGTTTTGAGATTACCTAACTTCAACAAGTTTTTTGTGGTAAAGACTGATGCTTCTAAAGGGGGAATTGGGGCTGTTTTAATGCAGGATGGTCATCCTTTGGCCTTTATCAGCAAATCTCTTGGTACAAGGTGGCAGAATTTATCTGTTTATGAAAAAGAGCTTATGACAATTGTTTGTGCAGTTCAGAAATAAGAACAGTACTTGATGGGAAGTCATTTCATTATAAAGACTGATTAGAAAAGTCTGAAATGACTGTTGCAACAATGATTTTTACTCATTTTCAGCATTTTTGGTTGTCAAAACTCATGGGTTTTGACTATGAAATTCAGTACAAGGTAAGGAGAATGTAGTGGCTGATGTCTTATCTAGAGTGCAAGGTGCAGACATTTTATGCTTAGCCATTACTGTGGCTGATTCGGATTTAACTGATGCTATTCAACACAGTTATCAGTTAGATTCTTCTTTACAGGAGGCTGTTAATACCCTGCAACAAGGTTTGATATATGTTAAGTTTACCTTGCAGAATGCATTCTTGAGATACAAGAGTAAGATTTGTGTTGCACCTGATGAGATGCTCAGGAAGAAAATTATTAACTGGCAACATTGTTCTCCAGAAGGAGGTCATGGTGGTAGAGGTTTAAGAACTAAAAGATTGAAAGCTTTATTCTATTGGGCAGGTTTATCAAAAGATGTTAGACAGTTTGTGAAGCTGTGTGAGATGTGCCAAGCTGCTAAACATGACGATAGTGATTATTCTCGATTGTGACAACCACTACCTATACCTTCAGAGGTTTGGGTTGACATTTCTATGGACTTCATTACTGGATTGCCCAAATCAAATGGTAAATATGTTATTTTTGTGGTGGTTGACAGATTAAGTAAGATGGTACATTTTATGGCATTATCTCATCCATTTTCGTCTATTCAAGTAGCTCAGGCTTATCTGAATCATGTTTTTAAACTTCATGGATGACCCAGATCCATTGTCAGTGATAGACATCCTGTGGTTTTAAGCAAGTTCTGGAAAGGGATATTTTCTCTACACGGTACTGACTTTCTTATGTCATCTTCTTACCATCCCCGGACTGATGGTCAGACTGAGGTAGTCAACAGGTGTTTAGAAACATACTTGAGGTGTATGTGTGGTAGGACTCCAAAAGACTGGTAATTTAGGTTGCCACTAGCTGAATGGTGGTTTAACACTCATTTCTCTGCTTCTTCGAATATCACTCCTTATGAGATTCTGTATAATCAGAAGGCACCATTACATTTGCCTTATATTGCTGGGGAATGTGATGTAGATGCTGTTGATAGAAGTCTGCAGAGAAGGGAAGAAATGATTGCTGAATTGAAAGCTCGGTTATTGAGAGTTGAATAAAGGATGAAGCATCAAGCTGATAAGGGTAGATCAGATAGAAAATTTGAGAAGGGAGATTGGGTTTGGTTGAAACTTCAACCTTATAGACAACATTTTGTGCAAAACAGGAAGCTGGCTAATAAGTACTTTGGCCCATTTAAAATTTGGAGTGCATTGGTCATGTGGCCTATAAGCTGCAGTTGCCTGCAGGATCCAAAGTACATGACACCTTTCATGTGTCTCAGCTCAAACAATTTTCTTGTCCTGTGCCTGTGTTGACTAATGTTCTTGATTGGTTTGCCTATCATGTCCCTAAAGCCATTCTGGATACTTGCCAAGTAAAGTTTCACAATGTTGCTCAAGTGCAGTATTTGATCCAATGGGAGGGTTTTCAACCTCATGAAAGCGCCTGGGAAGCAGCTGATTTTGTTGCTAAATTTGCGGAGTTTGTCAAGTCACAGCAGGCTTGATAGACAAGCCTGGTAGGGGAAGGATATGAAAAAGGAGGATTTATTAAATTTACAAATATAGCAAATTAGGCAAATAGTCAACAGCTTAGTCAACACCTGTTTAGTCAAAGCCAGTTTTAGGTGCCAAAAGTTAGTTACAAATAGAATCTGTTACATTCTTCTTCTGGCATTGTATTTAGCCAAGAACATGTATTTTGAAAACTCTCATCTTGAATATGAATTGTGGTTACTCTCTCTCCTATCTCTCTCTATCTCTCTTGATCTCTCTCTATCTCTCTGTGTGTTCTTACTTTTTTTGTCCTTTCTGGTTATCTTCTTCTTTATGTTCTTATTGTTCATTTCAATACTTAATTGTTGTTTAGAGGATTGTGGGAGACTGTTCATATCTTGCTAATTTTAAGGCGATTTTTATTAAAGTTTTCCTCTACTTGTATTTTGTACTGTCTTTCGCACCCTTTTATCATGCAAAAAGGTTTTTGAGTTATTCCTCTTACCCGGGAGCTGTATTTTATCGGAGTACTTTTCATATACATTATCTTTTAATACTACAACGCGCTAAATAGTCACTATATCGGAACTATAATTAGATCAATAGGAGAATTATGCCTTGAATTCTATTATGCACGTTAGTTTTTTTATATATGAAAAGAGTAAGAGAAAATGGAGAACAATCGTACAATATAATACTAGTCATGGAGGCATAGTAGTTTTAGTCGCCGGAGGTTGTTGCACTGAAGGAGGTGGCTATAAGTCAGAAGTGTTGCAAGTGTCGGTTGTAGGTGTGATAGATAACAACGTGGTGGTGGAGATGGACTGAATAAGATTTAAATGTTTAAATGTGTGGTTTGTATTTTATTTAAGTATAAAAAATATTAGGTTAAGATTGGTTGTTTATTTTCATTTTAGTTTAGATTTAATTCAATTATATACAAGTTGAGATTAGCATGTTGATTGTTGTTGATATTGAATAGGTTTTTAATTTTTTTTATTCTTTTTCATTATAAATTTTGATTAGATTGTGCATTTGTCGACGGGCTAATCGACCTGCCGACCGACTAGTCGACCAGCCGACCGACTAGTCGACTGACTAGTCGACAATTTGCAAGTCGACCTCTTGACTAGTCGCGACTAGACTAGTCGAGCGCGGTGACAACAATGATATTTTGAATGTAGACTAGTCGCGACTAGACTAGTCGAGCGCGGTGACAACAATGATATTTTGAATGTAGTTATGATCCAATTAAGACCGCCTCCAAAGAGTTGGTTATTTACACTAGGTTTAGGGAGGGATCTCGGTTTCTAGTCCACCCAGCTCCGTTTGTTAAATTTTAGTTCTTTGTTTGTTATACTCACGAGTGTGGTGATTGTTATATATATGATCCAATTTAGACCTCCTCCTACAACCTTAAAATTTTGGCCGAGTTAGTTATTTAACATGGTATCATAGCCAGGTTGTTCGGTACGAGTCCTCCCATCCCCATTTGTTAATTAAAATGTTTGTTCATCATTTTAGTTAAGCTGTTCCCCTGGCATCTTGAGTTTGGTTCCTTAACAGTATATTAACAAAAAATAATATATGCAGTTAGCTAGTAAAACAGTATATCCAGCATGCATATAACACATAATATTCCGAACTATCCAAATTAAGTAAATAAATCCACGTTTACAGTTCAATTATGCAGGAAATGAGTAACTGATGACTACTTATTAGCCTATAGTTATAGCGTTCTAAGATTTCACTTAAGCGAGAACTAGAACATGATCATTTCAAGCTCTTCATCTAACATCTTGAGTTTGGTTCCGTAACGGGATAGTAACAAAAAATGTATGCAGTTAGCTAGTAAATCATTATATCCAGCACACACACACACACAGATATATATACATAGATGTGTGTGTGTGTGTGGTGTGTGTGTGTGTATAACACATAATGTTCCGAACTACCCAATTGGTTAGATAAAATCCACGTTTACAGTTCAATTATCCAGGAAATGAGTAACTGATGACTACTTATTATAGTTATATTTCTAGCTTTCTAAGGTTTCATTTAAGCGGCAACTGGCAAGTTTGACTTTGAGAGGTGCGAGATTGTTGGGCCATCTCGTAGCTTCTAGGGCCATCTATAAGTGGGTTTTTGAAGAACTCATTAGACTACATGACTTACTTAAATGCAGGTCAGTGCTCACAAGTTTACGCGTAGCTATGGTGTCATCAGAAAATATTGTTAGTGAGCCGGTAGCAGGAACAAGTACATCCATGAGTGAATATGCGTCTAGCATGAAGGTTAGTAGCTCTTATCTAAAGTTTGGTAGAAGCTTAACTATGATTTTACAAGTGTATTTTCAAATTGTGCAACTGCAGTAGAGAAGAAAATGCTTATCTTAATAAAATGCTTTACGCCTTATCTTAATAAAATGCTTCATAGTTTAGGTAAAGAAAAGAAGAAATACCTGAAATTTTTGCTGTATGTAACCCAAGTACATGAAAAAAACAAAGTGTAACTACTCTTTCTTCAGTGTGTTTATATATTTAAATTCATGGCATCTATGTAATTCTGGACTTAAACTGTGCTACATTGGCAGGTGATGGAAATGAGTGGGACAAAGCTATCGTACAATGATCATAATAATATTGATATTACAGAGGACTTTTCAGACAGTTTTGCTCGCTGGGTAAACTCCGGAGAGACACTCTGCCACTAAAATGAACCTGGTTACTTGCAGCAGTGAGCATTGAATCATGTTCAGAAGTGGCAGTCTTCTCTAAGACCGTCATTTAGGTTTCAAAAGGATGTATACTATGGAAACGAACACTTTCATATGTACCAATGTTCAGATATGTGATAGTATATTGCCAATTATATTTCTTTCACCAGTGAAATTCAACGTTTGGAAGTAAATGAGTTATCATTCTTTTTGTAGCGTTCTCTGTTTAGTACTTGAGGTACCCTGTAAAATGCTATTCTTGTAAATATTTTATATTTCTTTATTACGTCGGAGCTCTAAAAACTTTTAAATGGGTCACTGAGTGGCAAAAAAGTTTAAATAATTAATATTTTTTAAACCCAAATTTTCAGAAAAATAGATTATCATTTATTGAATTAACTAAATTATAATCACATAAAAATAAAAAGATTAAATTTTATAATAATTTGACGATTTTATTTCATTTTAATTTTTTCTTACATAATAATCAATCAAAATAATTTCTAGAAAAATTATCGTTTGTAACTCAAAATTTGTTGATTTTGAGCTTTTTGGGAAGAGTTTTTGTTCTCAGTAAGTTTCGTACTTTAAATTTATCCAAAAATATCTTTTAAATGGTTAAAAATATTTTAAAACTGAGTGAGCCTTTTCTAAAATAAAATTGATTATATAATGAATTTATAGGTACATTTTTCTTAAATTTTAATCACTTAAGAAGAATCGTAAATTTTTTATCGTAAATCATAATTAATTGATTAAGAATTTATCGGAAATATTGCTTCATTCTCTACAAGTTTTCTGCTTTAAATTTGTGAAATAATGTATTGTTTATTGGGTCAAACCTATTTAAAACAAATTTGTAAAGTCAAAAATAAATCATTTACACCGATTTATAACACATGAAAAAATAAGTTTGTACAATTTTAAATTAACATGTAATTATCGGAAAAATTAAAAATTCAAAAAAATTATCATTCCTGTATGATTATCGATGTCGAAAAAATATGATTTAAATTATATTATACAATAATTTAGATTTTCAAAAATAATATTTAATTTTTTTTCCAAGAAAAAAAATAACTTTTTCAATAAATTAGCGGGTAATCTAATTGAAAATGATACAAAGTTCATTTATCATGAAACTTGTTGGGAAAAATTCACTAAATATGTTAAGGACATTTATATATAATCACAAGAACATGCAAAATCAAATAACAAAATAAACCATGAAGGTAAACAACAAGAAATAATCAGCGACTGAAATTGACAAAGATCGAAACAAAAGATTACTTTTTTCGCTTTAAACAGAAATCGATAAGAGATGAACAAGATGCGTCGCCTAGCCCTCCGAGAAGACTAGACTGTTCTTGAAGAGAAATTTACTCCACTTACGCTCTGATGGGTCCGCAAAGTCCTTCGCAGGATAAAACAGCTACACACCTATTTGTGCATAGTCACAACAAGGTTAAGGACGACGATCAACACCTCAGTTTTCCTGAGAATACCTTGTAATTCGAGAGAGAACAGTTTTTTTAGAGAGAGAGTGGTTGCTGCTCGGGTTAGTGTAACAACTTGTGTCTTTTTATTAGAATACTTAATAACACCCTTTAAGTTACACTTGAAACATTAATAAAAAATAAACCAATAAATATTTCAGTTTTTATTCATTTAAAAGATCAAACAATATTTAATTAAATCGATAATAAAATTCCCCGCCTAGGTCGCCTCTCGTATGCAAGACGCCGAGACAATCGTCCAAATTGCCCTTCGACCCGAGTCGAGTCGTGCCTTGGCGAGGCGAGGCGGGGAGGCAACGGTGCGCGTGTGTGCGCGCGTGAGACTCATACTAACACAATGCACTCCCACAAGTCTTAGTAGTTGTACACTACACTTGCACATGTTGCAATATAAAACCACCAAACCACTTTCCAAAATAATGTGGGATACAAGTTTTCATTAAGAAAACTAACCCATGCACATTTCCAAGCAAGCACTTTCAACTCAAATTATATATGGATTTCACTAAGAAAATGCCTTAGATCCAAACATGAAAGTTTGAGTCCTCATTACAAGGAATAACTTCCAATCTTTAGTTTCCGGAAATTTCATCAAAAACATATTGAAAATATGTCTCAAACTTCCCATTTTTTAACAATCCCCCACGAATCCATACATAAATGTATTTCTATTCTCATCATGGTTTGTTTTTCAAAGTCGGTACCCTTCCGGGTTTCAACCCTCCTAAATCCCCTAATTCGATTTCTACCGGATACAGATGGAATGTTTCACCTTGAATCTTTATATGTTGGGTGTAACTACACTCTATAGGCGACGACAAGTCAAAGGCTATGTTGCCAATCTATGGATTTGAGATGTTAATGGTCATGTCTCAATCCTGTTCGTCGAATTTTTCGAGAAATAACCCTTTCCTATAATTCCGACCACACAATTACATTCAATTAGCTGGGCATCTCAAGATATGTACTGCTATCATCTCGTCATACGACTTGACCCCATTCACAGTTCACAAACTCCGGCTATACTTGAAGCAACAATACCTTTTAGGTTTATAGGGAATAGACTCAGATACATAAGTATCTTAGTTTATAGTAAGGTACTACTGATTCACCCTCACAGCTTGTTATTACCACATTGAATATTGTTAGATATATTTGAGATGTCATGTCTAATATGATTTGTGTTTAGTTTTCAGAACTTAACAACAGGACATATCAGGACTTACTGAAATCAGGACTTACTGAAGTCAGAGCTTAATATCAGAACTTAAGATACATATCAGTACTTAAGTGCGAGAAGACTTTCAGTTAAGGAATGAAGCTGATTTACAGGAGAAGATCTGGACTAAAACAATAGAAGATATGCATGGAAAGAGTTAGAGGACTAGAAGACTTGTAGAATATATCTGATTGATATATTTTAGGAGACAGAATTATATTCCATATCAATTAGAAGTTATCTTGTAACTGTGTACTATATAAACACAGACTTAGGGTTTACATTATATGTGTTATCATTATCGAGAAACATTATTCATTGTAACCTAGAAGCTCTTAGTGATATTTGTTCATCACTCAGAGAGAACAACAGTTCATATTGTAATATAGTTTATTGAATATACTTGATCTTTGCTACATACTTGTGTTGAAATCGATTTGATAGTATAAACACTGTATTCACCCCCCTTATACAATGTTGTGTGACCTAAAAAGTGGTATCAGAACTTTTCTGTTAACACACAATCATGTCTGAAGAAACACAAACCCCAACTAATCCCACCAAAACTCAAGAAACTCAAAACACTCAAACCCACAGTCGATATGAGACTATTAGGGTTCCCATACTTAGACCTTCTGTAACACCCCCAAATCCGGGGTCGGGGATCCGGGTTGTCACGAGTTCCATTTCCCTTAATAACCCTTAATCTTAATAAACCACCAACTACTGCGTACTGTGACCCCACAATATACGCACACACCACAAGTTACAGTCTCAGAGATGAATACCAAAAATAACACAAGTCATTTTATTCCACAATTATAAGTCATTACACCTAAAAGGGTTTCTGAATAAATTTACATATTCTTTGCCATTATTATAATTCATAATATATATAGGTCTGGTACGTCAATAGTTGAAAACCTAGCCTATTGGTAGTTCCTACCTCAGCTACAGCGGCATCAACGCCTACAGGAAACTGCGGAACGTTTCCTATCCGCTCACGAATTGGGAGCTTGATCATGTTCATCTTGTCTATCTGTTGTTGTGTGATGAAAGAAGAAAGCAAGGGTGAACAACAAGCCCACCAAAATAATATATATAATAATTTATAATATATAAGCATTCTCATAGTACTCATGAAAGTCTTGGTCAAGAGGAAATGCACCAAGTTTGATATCTTACTGTGACGAAGTCGCAAAAAATATTAAGTATATATACACATATATACTTTTCAAAATCTTTGAAATCCTCTGACATGTATAATATACATAGAGTTCCAGTTTATAACTGTATGAAAATATAGTTGCAAGGTAATCTCATATATCTAACCTTGTCTCAACGTTTTTTCTGAAAATTTTTGTCATGCATAAGATAATCATTAACTAGATATAAGTTGAAAAGATGAAGTTACGAGATACTCCAATATACTTATATCTTTTTCAAATCCTACTTGAACTACTATCATTCAAGGTATAAATAGTTCATCCCACAGATGAAGTTACAAGACATAACTTGTATAGAATCAATCTTTGAAATATCATCAAAAGGAAATGAAGTTACGAGATACTTCATTTGATGAAAACGTCATTTTGAAAAGTCGACCCTCCCAACACTCAACAATCGCCCAATCGTAGCCTTTCTATCGAAGTGCTCTGGGTAGTGTTGCAGAAATATCCAACTGGATGATGAACTCATTACGGGAGTTTACCGCGCCAGGAAGACCACTCACGATGATCAGTCGCAGTAGTGCAACCCCACCATTTTCTACAAGTAGAGGAGAATAGTCGGATTTACTTGTCAACCGAACACTGGACTCCTAAGGAATGGACCGTCTTAGCGGAACTTTCGGGCCATTTGGGCCAATAAATAAGGCTGGGCCGGCGCCACTCGGCCACTTACGCCACTCCTAGTTCAGATGAAATCCATGACTCTGAAACGTAAAGCTCATCTCCCCTTTCCCCAAGTAGAAACTTGTTGATACAGCTCCACCAAGAAGTCGTTTCTAGTTGGAAAGGAAAACTCACCGATATTTCCCGGGCGATGCCTGTTAATGGATTAATTTATTCCAAGAATTTTACTTCCCGAGTGTTCGGTAAGTAATCAAAAACTCTTTTATCAAAACAACAACCTTGTTGCGAATATAAAAATACATCACGGAGAAGGATCCCTCAGATTTTTGAGCGAGTATTTAAATCCCCTTCGAAAGGAAGATCTTAAATTTGAAAACGAGTTTTGGGATCCGCTCTAACCTTCCAAAAATAGTATTGATAAAGTTTGGAAATAATCTCTGGAAATATTTAAAGTAAGAATGATTTGATAGTATCAATTATTTTCCGAATACTTGGAAAATATCGAAACATTTTCCTATAATAAAATAAAGAATATTATTTAATAAAATAAGCGGAGTCATAAGTCTTCGAATGAATATTCAAAATAATATTCATTAAATAAAATAAGCGGAGGCATAAGTCTTCGTATGAATATTCAAAATAATATTCATTTATAATATAAAACTATCGAATAAACATTATTCGATTAATAGTTTTCAAAACTATATATATATGTATATATAATATACTCGGGAACATCGCCTCCCGGTTTAGAATAATGTTCAACTCTGGGTCCCCTATACTAAGGGTATACGCAAGTACTGCTTATCTCTAGCATATGTATTATGCAGTTTATAATCAATTGAATCAATAATGAGATATCAAGATTCCGAAACAGCCATGCATATTTATCATATCAACATGCTCCAATATAACGCAAGATTTTCTAATAACAATCATGCACTTATCACAAGATAATGCATATACATATATACATCACAACAACAGTTATACGGGTATAAAACTTGCCTGAGTGTTCTGGGATAAACTTAAGCTTAGAGTGGGTCCGGTAACCTATGAACAACAATATAATACGGAATTAGATCACGGTCGCTTAAGAAACTAGTCAAAACTCACTCATACCCTAACGGTCTCTTACGGTCACTTACACGCTTAACGATTTGCGTTAATCGCTCGAGTACCCTCGGCTCCACCAATTTTAATAAATTAACCGTTACGAATTTTAAGGCGACTCTTTTGCGAATACTCTACCAACTGGCTAACCCCCCTTACATAATTGTTTCATAATCCAATTAGTCTTTTAAGGGCCTTAAACAAGGTCTCAAAGTAAAGCGAGAGGTAAAGGTTCGTTCGCGAAATGTCGTAACTTAAAACAGCCGTTTCTCCTAAACCGCAAATCGGATTTAAGCAACAACATATCAAAACGAAGCTTACGACACGATCTAGCTAAACATAGCAAAGTTACAAATTAGTCAGTTGGCTTTCTGTCCCGAATACTTAAGCAAGCAGTTGAATGAAAACGGGCATTACGAAGACTATGTTTACGCGATTACCCATGTTCATACCACTCCAATTAACCACCAACCAACTCATAACCATCAATACAACAAAACTTCACCTAAACCATACCACATCAGTCCATAACCTCCAAGTTTTTCAATTCAAATAACCACAATCAAGACCTATGAACTATAATCAAGCTTCAATTACTAAAACGCTTCCAAATCAAACCAAAGTACTAATAATCACAATCCATGCTTCTCATTTCACAAAACCAACCATTAAACTTACTAACAAATAAAGTAAATGCTATATTTTGAAGTTTATACCTTCCTTGGTAGGTGTTAAGTTTCTAGGAATCCTTAGGGAGCCTTAATCTAACCTCCTACAAGCTTGATCTTTCCAAAGAAATCAAGAACACAAAGTTATGTTTTGAAGTTTCTAAAAGTCCAATTGAAAGAACTGTAAACATGATGGTCTTATCATGCTTATTTGGACGATACTTGTGAACAAGAGTTGTAGGCCATATCAATACCTTTCCAACGAGCTATAGAACACAACATTTGAATGAGTATTGAAGGAGATATGGCAGTTTGAAGTTGCTGGTATTGTTTTGGCCGAGAGCTTTTGTTCTTGGAAGCAAAAGTCAACTTCTAATTTTTGTGTTTTATGATTTATATTGGTTGCTTCTCTTTATTTTAGCTTGGCAAATCCTTTAGCTTTTTACAATGGTAAATTTTACATGGCCCATAATCAACCAACAAAACAAAACCCCTTGTCATGCTTATGTCATCATGCTTGTGTCATCTTTTTAACACATGTCTTCTCCTTATGGTGTGATGAAATCATCATCCACTAACCTCTTTGATTAAACCTTAATTACTTGGCTAATGACCGCTTATTTGTTATACGGTTCGCTAAACTTTCGTTTTCGTTCGTCGTTTGAGGGAACATATTCGGGATCTTATTACTTGGGTTCCCCTAAACCTTTCTCAATATTTTATATTCTTTTTATGATCCTCTCTTATAATCCTTGAATTTAAATCCTTTTAATCATGTTGCCTTATACTCAATTATTTCGGTATCTGGTGGATTTTCGGGAAAAATTAAAGTGTTCGAATTTTGATTCTGACGATCTTTACATACACTCATTTACTTTATGGAATACTAATACGATTTTAGAATTTCCATAACAATACTCCTATATAGCGTGGTCTGATAATTTTCCTAAATCAGCATAGTCAGCAAAAGTTACTATTCATCAGGGTTTCAAAAATTTCCAAAAATTGGGGTTATTACAGTCTCCCCTCCTTAAAAGGATTCCGTCCCGGAATCAAATAGAAAATAAATAGGGATACTTTCTTAGCATTGCACTTTCGAACTCTCAAGTCAATTTTCCCACATTGTGGTTCTACCACCAAACTCTGACTAGTTTGAAAACCCTTCTCCTAAGCACTTGTTCCTTTTCGATCTATAACCCATCCTGGTTGCTCCATATAGGTTACGTCTGGTTGCATGTCTATGCGCTCATATGCCCATATTTTTCTGTCATCCGGATTACACTTCCTTAACATTGATATGTGGAACACGTTATGAACTTGCTACAGGTTCGGGGGTAGGGCTAGCTCATATGCTAACTTACCAATACGTCTTAATATCTCCAAGGGTCCAACAAATCGTGGACTTAGCTCTCCTTTCTTTCTGAACCTCATCAATCCTTTTCAAGGTTTTCTAAGGGGATACCTTTCACAACACTAGGTCCCCTACTTCATACTCTTTGTCCTTTCGTGGTCAAATCAACATACTTCTTATGTCCATCTTGGGCTAATACCAGCCGTCCTCTAATTAGATCTATTATATCCTTGGTCCTTTGGACCACTGCTGGTCCGAGCGTCTTGCGCTCTACAATTTCATCCTAACATATGGGAGATCGACATTGTCTTCCCTCAAGGATCTCATAAGGCGACATCTCGATACTGACATACGATCTATTATCGTAAGAAAACTCAATCCGCGTTAAGTGATCATTCCAAATTCTTTCAAGTCTATCGCACAGATTCTCATCATAGCTTCTAGCGCTATAGCTTTTGCTTCTCAATACTTATTCTTTTCCAGTTCGTAATCAATACTACCTTCCGTACCTAATATTATACCGGTTACACTTTTGCTCGTTAGTGTTGTATAACCTTTTAATAACCGCGTCAACCTTAGTATTACGAACGCGTTAGATTCGGAATACCACTGTACTGATACCACTTCATCTCTAGCTGCTTCCATCTTCGAAAGCTTGGTCCTTCTTATAGAAGTAAAAGAATTTATTGAGATATCACTATGATCATGAACACTTGTTATATCGCATAGCTAGTACAGAAGGTGGCCAGCCTTTAGTACTGGACAAGCAATTAAATAACATGTGGTATCCTGTAATAACCCCCAAAATTTTGAACTTTTTGTAACCCTTATGAATAGTGTTTTTGCTGAATGAGAAAACTTTTCATGCCCCACTATGTAGGGGTTCTGTTGTGGATATTCTGAGATTTTATTAGTACTCTATATGGTATATAAGTGTATGTAAAGATCGTCAGAATCCAATTCCGAACACTTTGATTTTTCCCGGAAATCCACTATATACGGAAAGAATTGAGTATAAGGTAACAGGATAAATAGGATTTAAATAAAATGATTATAAGAGAGGATCATAAAAGGAATATAATGTATGGAGAAAGGTTAAGGAAACCCAAGTAATAAGATCCCGGGTATGATCCCTCAAACGATAAACGAAAACGAAAGTTAAGCGAACCGTATAACAGATCAGCGGTCATTAGGCAAACAATTAGGAAGTTAATCAAGGAGGTTAGGGATGATGAGGTCATCCAACCAATAAGGAGAGGGCAAGTAAGAGATGATGACACAATAAGGTGATGCAAGCATGACATTGGGAAGGAGGAGGTGTGGTTGGTTTATAACCACACAAATATAAGGTTAATAAGGTAATTAACCAAAAATCAAAACAAAACCAACCAAGCTAAGCTAAACAAATCACAAACACAAAAATCTCTCTTTCTTTCAAGCTTGCTCTCGGCTTTTCCCCATTTTCAAGAAGAAGATTTTCAAAGTTCAAGTTCCAAGCTTCCTTAATTGGTAAGATAATTATCTAGTACTCCTTATGCATAGATATAGCTATTCCATGAGTTTAAGCTTCAAATTCCTTCACAATTTCTTCCAATAATTCAAGGAAGAAGATGGTGAATAGTAACTTTCAAAGAAATAACTTTAGTTTTCTTGAATTTTATGAAAGTTTAAGGTTATACAAGCAAGGATCAAGGTTCTTTAGGCATTCAAAGCTCTTGTGTTGTGTTAAGAAGCTTCAAGAAGGTATAAACTCCAAACCCTAGCTTTAAGTTTTGAGTATTTAGGAATGGTTATGATTGATATAGTATATGTGAAGCATGAAGCTTGTTTGTTTAGAGTTTGGGTTGGAGTGGTAGTGAAATGAATGTTGAATCTTGTTGATTTGTTAAAGGAATTAAGTATAGTTTAAATTCATGATGAGAACAACATAAATTGGAAGAACTTGAGGTGTTGGGACTGTTGTAGTGTGTTTTGGATGGATGTTGGTTGTATGAATGAATTGGGATTGATTGGTGGTTGAATTGGAATGATATAAAATTGGGAAATCGCGTAAACATAGCCGTCGTAATGTCCGATTTACTTTAGACTGCTTTTGTTCATAACATTAGGACCCGAGAACTCCCTTCTAGGTTTTGACCATTGCCATGTTTAGATATTTCATGTTATGAGCTTCGTTTTGATATGTGGTTCATTTGATTCCGATGTACGGTTTAGGAGAAACGACCGTTTTTAGTAACGGCGTTTCGCGAACGAAACATTACCCCTCGCCTTACTTTGAAACATAGGTTATAGACCTAAAAAGGGTTAATTAGTGTATGAAACAATTATGTTAAGTGTGTTAGGCAGTTGGTAAGACACTCGCGAAAGAATCACCTTAAAACTCGTAATGGTTAATTTATAAAAAATGGTGGAGCTGAGGGTACTCGAGCGACTTAAGAGAATCATTAAGCGCAAAGCGAGCGTTAGAGTCTAAATTGGTTAAAGTATAGATTTACAAGTGACTTTGGTTTAATTCCAACTTATATGTTGTTTATAGGTTACCAGACTCGTCCCAAACCATTAATAACCCCCAGTCGCTCAGGCAAGTTTTCTACCCGTATAACTGTTGTTGTGATGTAAATGTGTATATGCATGATCTTGTGATAAATACATATTTGTTATTAGCAAATTCTTGCGATATATTGTAGCATGTGATATGGTATATATGCATGCCTGTTTCGTATTCTTGACTTATATATCTGTTGGTTCAAATGCTTATGAGTTGCATAATACCTATGCTAGAGATAAGTAGTAGTTGCGTATACCCTGAGTGTAGGGGACCCAAAGGTGAACCCTTTTCTAAAACCGGGAGTAGATGTTCCCGAGTATATTATATATATATTTATATATATATATATATTGATGTAGTTTTCAAAACTATTAATCGAATAAGGTTTATTCGATAACTTTATATTATTTAATGAATATTATTTCGAATATTCATTCGAGGACTTATGACTCACTTTATATTATTTAATGAATATTACTTGAATATTCATTCGAGGACTTATGACTCACTTTATATTATATTACTTGAATATTCATTCGAGGAATTATGACTCCGATTATTTTCTGAAATGTATTCTTTATTTTACTAAAGAATAATGTTTCGATAATCAAACTTATTTTTGATTATTCAAATAAAGATAGTACTTTCGTATAAGTATATCTTTGGTTATTTAATACCCATTTCAAGTATGAGTTTTAACACTTCTACTTCGATTATTTTGATAGAGATTATCCTTTTTGGGAATATTATTTAAATAATAATATTCAGATATTTTCTAATATGTTGGGACTGATTTATTTTAATAAATCAGCAGTACTCCAAACATTCTTAAAAATGTTTCGAGTCTTCAAAATGATTTTTAAAAGTTAGAGCGGATCCCAAAACTCATTTTTTTATATTTAAGATCTTCCTTTCAAAGGGGATTTAAATACTCGCTCAAAACCTGAGGGATCCGGCTCTGTGGTGTATTTTATATTCGCAACGATGTTGCTGTTTTGATAAATGAATTGATTACTTACCCAACGTTCGGGAAGTAAGTCCATCTATCGAGTCGGCATAAGCAACATGGGCTCAGTGGGCGTCCATGATAGTGTAAGTGGTTTAGTGGGAGTCCATCAAATGCGTAAGTGGCTGAGTGGCTGTCCAGCATAAGGTCCTATTGCGACCAGGGTGATGACCAATGGGGAATTCGTCCATCTACTAGTAGAAAAGATTATTTATTGGTATCTTTGCCTGATCAACAAGATATCGGGTTTATGCCACAATTCTTTTTCCTTCCAAAAATTTATTGGATGTTACAAACTCTGTCCATACTTTTCATGACAGAGGTTTTCAGGAAATGTATAAAGAAGATGTATATGTGGATATATATATCGGAACTTAATGAAGTATATCATAACTTCCTTTCCTTCAATAATACTTCAAAGATTTAATCTATTCAAATCTTGTCTTGTAGTTTCATCTATGTGATGAATTGTTGAAAACTTATTATACTTTGAACAGTGGTAGTTCAAGTGGTTTTCTAAAATGATATAAGTATAGTGAAGTATTTGGTAACTTCATCTTCCTTTAAGCTTATATCCAGTAAGTAATTATCTTACACTTGATAAAGGTTTTCAGTAAGTTATCTATTTAGATACTTGCATTATTGGTTACACTATATATTATCTTGCGAGCTGTAATGCTCACTCTTGCTTCATTTCTTCATCACACAACAACAGTTAGGAAAGATGGCCAGGCTCAAGCAGACCCAGCGCAAGAGCGTGGGAAGCGCCCTGCGCCTTCCCGTTGAGATTGTAGCTGCTATAGCTGCAGAGGTAGATCTATCTGTAGATGAGATATTCTACTTTTGAGAATCAATTATGTACAATTATAACTTGTGGCAGATAATGGCAATTAACTGTAAACTTATCAAGTAATCATTTTGGGTTGTAATAACTTTTAATTGTGGATTCAAGGACTTGTACTTATTTCAATTTCATCTCTGAGACTATGACGTGTTGTGGTGTGTGTTAGTGTGGGGTCACAGCATGAGGTTGTTTATTATTAATTAAGTTAAGTGATAATTATGGAAAGAAAGACCGTGACGACCCGGATCCCTGACCCCGGATATGGGGGTGTTACAGAAATGGTATCAGAGCTAAGCGTTATAAACCTCAGAGATGATGCGGCGATATAATAATAAACTCACAAAGATAATAAGAACTCTTGCCAAGTTCATGGTCGGACTACTTAAAGTAGCGCTGGCAGTTAAAACCCTTACGGGAACCCTTATAAGTATCATGATAGTAACTTAGCTCGTTTAATGTGTAGGCGCCTGAGATAGAGGACCCTGAGATGTTCGAGCGTGAGCATGATGAGGCACTGCTAGAGGTCGAGGATCAGGAGGAGCCTGAGATGGAGGAGGATGAGGAGGACCCCTCAGAGGAGTCAGAGATAGAGGTCATTGCTATTTCAGATGAGGAGGACCCCGATGAGGTCCCAGTGGATGAGGAGCGTGTCGGAGCTATGGTAATGTACACTGGTACCCCTTTACCCACACTCCCTGTGGTCAGAGCCCCCACCCCTCCACTACCATCCTGGAGTACCTATGATGACAGCTCAGAGACCCATACTTCCGAGCCTAGACAGACCGAGGAGGCATCCCCAGCGGCTCCGGATTCACCACCTCTCGACCCTGCCCATAGGCAGTCTTTGCTAGCCCACGGCTATGTTCAGGATGTACTGAGGACCCGAGTGGCTGTTGCTGAGGCCCGGCTGGATGAGGCCAGGAGGGAGTTGGATGCGGAGAGGGCGGGTAGGCGTACCTGAGCTTATGAGACTAGGGCTGCTATACCCCGATCCTTGAGGAGGGAGCTGACGGGGATAGAGCTCACGTCCCGAGCGAGACTCAGATCGCTCCAGGGGGACAGGCATGGTAGGATCTCCTGGCGGAAGGCCGACTATATCTTCCGTCGTGCGATGGAAAGGGTATGGGAGCTGACCCACTCCGGTGTGTGATTCAGGATTGACGATGGGATAGTCTAGTTGTCTAGTTAGTCGAGGCCTTAGTAAGAGCCAATTTTCCGGGATAGTTGACTTGTATATAGCATCCCTTTTTCTGACTAGACAGATAGACTCTTGTGTATCATTTTTGGGACAGATGGCAGTAGCACTGTTGTACTTTTGACCAGATTGAAACTATGTATTTCTCGCATTGTATATATTTGTTTCATTTCAGTTCAATTCCTTAGTGACGAGATCACTGTTTTTATCATTATTATTACTGTACTTCTTATTAGAACTGCCATAAAAATAATAGAATTGCGAGATACATTCTCCCCATTATAAAGACCGTGCAAGGCACAATATTGAGTATGATTGTGACCTAACGTTGATTTTTTTGCAATATATTTTTTTTATTATTATCAGTATCATGCCGCCAAGAAAAATTGGAACTAGGGCGAACCCTGGATCTGAGGACCAGGGAAGCCATAATCAGGACGATATGAACCAGGAACACAGTGAAGAGGAAGATGAGGATGACTCCCTGTATGAAGAGGTAGAGGAAATATATGATATTGATGGATTTGAGATAGAGGCTGAAGAAGGAGAAACTGAGGTTGAACAACCAGTACCAAACCCAGGCATGGATCCCATGGGCCAGTTCATGCAACTACTAAGGCAGAATTTGGAACGTCAACCCAACCCACCCCCTCAAGGAAATAACAATGCTGTGGCAAACTCTTTCAGGGCTTTCAAGTCCCTTAAGCCCCCTGAGTTCCACGGATCAGCCGACCCAGTTGAGGCAAGGGCATGGTTAAAGGAAATGGAGAAATCCTTTGAGATTTTGAGTACGGATGAGGCACAGAAGACTGTATTTGCTTCCTACCTTCTGAAAGGAGAGGCCAACTACTGGTGGGAGGCCAAGAAAAACATGGAGAAAAATACTATTATAACCTGGGAGAGGTTCAGTCAGTTATTTTTGGGAAAGTATTTCCCGAGGTTTATGGAAAATCAGATGGAGCTCAAGTTCCTGGAGCTAAAGCAGAATAACTTATCTGTAGCAGAGTACGAAGCGAAATTTACTGAGTTATCAAGGTTTGTGCCGGAATTTGTGAGCATCGAGGAAAAAAAGCTAGGAGGTTTCAGCAGGGACTGAAACCGTGGATTCAGAATAGGGTGGCAATCCTTGAGCTTACGGATTATGTCACTCTGGTGCAAAAGGCAACAATTGTATAAGCCGGAAGTGAACAAATGCAGAAGGAAAGAGAGAAGAAGGGAATAAAGAGGAAAAGTATGAGCATGGGTGGAGGTTCCGCAGGAAGGAGCTTCCCAACTAGATTTAATCGAGGAGTAGTGTCCCTACCTGGAAAGAACACTGGGTTTAAGCGGCCAATGAGCGTGAGTGTGAGCCAGAGCGGCCAGAAGTCAAGAATGTCCTATTCCAACCAGTCTCGACCCCCATTGCCAGCCTGTAACACTTGTGGAAGGATGCACACTGGGGAGTGTAAAGGAAAGCCAGTAACCTGCTTTAAGTACCGTCGGGAAGGTCACTATTCAACTAAGTGCCCTTCATCAACCCCTGCCGTCATTCCAACCACCACTTGTCATCAGTGTGGACGCCCGGGTCATTGGAAGAGGGAATGCCCAATGAACAAACCAGCAGCTTCAGGAGCCAGCAGGGCTGCTTCCAATAAGCCACTTACTGCGAGGACTTTCAACATGACAGTCCAGGATGCTATGAAAGACTCAGATGTAATAGCAGGTACCCTTTCTCTAAATTCAGTCAGTGCAAACATTTTATTTGATTCGGGAGCAACTAAATCTTTTATATCAAAGGACCTTGCGCGTAAGTTAAGACTTAAGGCTGAACCCTTGATAGAACCCTTACAAGTAGAAATAGCCAATCATGAAATTATTCCTGTTAACCAGATTCACCCCGCCTGTGAGTTAGGCATAGGGGAGCAATCTTTTAGTGTTGATCTGATTCCTTTTAAATTAGGGGAGTTTGATGTAATTTTGGGAATGGACTGGCTATCTAGCAATGATGCTCAGATAGACTGTAAGGGGAAGAAAGTTAAGTTAATTATCCCAGGAAAGAAAGAAGTTATATTTAGAGGAAATAGGCAGACGCAAAAATTTTTGACTATGGCCCGGGTCAGAAGGATGTTACGAAAAGGAAATGAGGCTTACCTAGCCTATGTGGTGGACACACAGAAGGAGGTGCCCAAATTACAAGATATTCCGGTAGTCAACGAATTTGAAGATGTATTCCCACAAGACCTTCCGGGATTACCACCCGATAGAGTGATTGAATTTGCTATTGAGTTGGCCCTAGGGACGGCGCCAGTTTCAAAAGCACCTTACCGGTTAGCCCCATTAGAAGTGAAGGAATTAGCTACCCAATTGCAGGAACTCTTGGATAAGGGTATGATAAGACCCAGTGTGTCTCCGTGGGGAGCACCAGTTTTATTTGTTAAGAAGAAAGATGGGAGCATGAGGCTGTGCATCGACTATCGAGAGTTGAACAAGCTAACCATAAAGAACAGGTACCCGTTACCTAGAATAGACGATCTGTTCAACCAGCTGAAGGATGCTGTTTATTTTTCCAAGATTGACCTGAGAACTGGATATCTCCAACTAAAGATTAAACCCGAAGATATTCCCAAGACAGCGTTCCGTACCAGGTATGGGCATTATGAGTTCTTGGTAATGTCCTTTGGATTAACCAACGCCCCAGCGGCTTTCATGGACTTAATGAACAGAGTATTTAAGAAGTACTTTGACAAGTGTGTGATAGTTTTTATCGATGATATTTTAATCTACTCAAGGACTGAGGCAGAACATGCAGAGCATTTGAGGATAGCTCTAGGAATACTCAGGGAGGAACAGTTATTTGCCAAATTCTCGAAGTGTGAATTCTGGCGGAATGAAGTACAGTTTTTAGGACATGTGATCAATAAAGAAGGAGTATTGGTCAACCCCTCCAAGATAGAGGCGGTCTCAAATTGGGAAAGGCCAACCACACCCACAGAGGTAAGGAGTTTCATAGGATTGGCCGGCTACTATCGTAGATTTGTACAGTACTTTGCGAAGATCGCAGCCCCTTTGACATGACTTACTCGTAAGACAGAGAAGTTTGAATGGACGGAGAAATGCGAGAACAGTTTTCAGGAATTAAAGAAAAGGTTGGTAACAGCCCCGGTGTTGGCATTGCCAGACGAAAAAGGAGATTTTGTGATATATAGTGACGCGTCGCACAAAGGATTAGGGTGTGTGCTTATGCAGCACGGTAAAGTGATTGCGTATGCATCGAGACAACTGAAGGAATACGAGATTAGATATCCTACCCATGAGCTTGAGCTAGCGGAAATAGTTTTTGCCTTAAAAATTTGGAGGCACTACTTGTATGGAGAGAAGTGCGAGATTTTCACAGACCATAAGAGCCTCAAGTACATATTTACGCAGAACGAGCTCAACATGCGCCAGAGGAGATGGTTAGAGCTAATCAAGGACTATGATTGTGAGATTCTCTATCATCCGGGGAAAGCCAATATGGTGGCTGATGCCCTTAGTAGAAAGGAAAGACTCAGAATGATAAGGACTTCGGAAGAATTGATAAGGGATTTTGAGAGAATGGAAATAAAAGTAAAGGTAACCGGAACCGGAACTGAAAAGCTTTTTGAGATCTCAATGCAGCCAGAGTTATTGGAAAAGATCAGATTGTGCCAAGAGAAAATAATGAATGAAGGCAGAGAGTCAATGACTGGAGAGGAGATCCATACTGAGAAAGATGATAAAGGGATAATGAGGTACTCCTACCGGATTTGGGTTCCGAACGTTCAAGAGCTTAAATATGAGATTTTGGATGAAAGCCATAGTTCAAGGTATTCCATTCACCTGGGAAGCACCAAGATGTATAGGGATTTGAAGGAGTATTACTGGTGGCCCAACATGAAGAGGGACGTAGCAGAATGGGTAAGCAAATGTTTGACTTGCCAAAGAGTAAAGGCAGAGCACCAGAGACCCAGTGGACTTTTACGACCCCTGGAGATTCCCGAATGGAAATGGGAACAGATAGCCATGGATTTTGTTGTCGGCTTACCAAGGACGAAGGCCAACCATGATGCCATATGGGTGATCATAGACCGACTGACAAAGTCAGCTCATTTCATTCCTATCAATTAGAGATACACCGTCGATAGACTGGTGGACATTTACCTTAAGGAAATAGTGACGCGACATGGAGTCCCAGCGTCCATTGTCTCAGACCGAGACCCCAGATTCAACTCCAGATTTTGGAGGAGCTTTCAAGAATGTGCGGGGACCAAGTTAAATATGAGTACCGCATACCATCCCCAGACGGATGGGCAGAGTGAAAGGGTTTAGAAAGCCTGAAGGCAAAGGAGGAAAGTGTGACAGAGGAGACAACTCAAATGTCAAATGCTACAATTGTGGTGAAAGAGGCCACATATCTCCTGACTGCAAGAAAGGAAAAAGTGAGAAAGGCAAGGCACTTGTCACAAATAAGAAAAACTGGACATACACTTCAGATTCTGAACATGAGGTGAACTATGCCTTGATGGCAAATATTGATAGCAGTACTGAAACTGCTGAATTGAAGGTACCTCAAACAACTTATGTTTTTCATACTGATGATATTACTGAGTTGAGATTATATCTTAAAACCATGTTCATTAGTTATAGAGATCAGACTTTAACATGTGAAAGATTAACATCTGAAAATCTTGCTTTTAAAAACATAAATTACTATTTAGAAAATGAGTTAGTCTTTTTTCATCAAACTAAGAAAGAAAGAGATGATGCTTTGTATGTTAGAGATAAAGTTTTAAAATTGAATGAATCTCTAAAAGCTGACTTAGAACAACTCAGAATTTACTAAGTAGTGGAAACTGGAAAGAGGGCTTAGGTTATGGAGAAGATAAAAGTGAGAAAGGAACTGTGCAAATTGAGCCAATTGTTGTTAAACAGACTGCTAAGCCAAAGGTAAATCCTGTTAAGTTTGTAGCAAAAACTGTAAAGTCTGATTCTGAAAAGATGAAAGTGTCTAGGAACAAAGTCAAAGAAAAGTCAACTTCTGACAAATTAAAACGGGAAAAACCAGCTGAAGTTAACATAGGCTTAATGACAAAGAAGCAGCTTAAGCATAAGCTGAAAGAGATTAGAAATGTGAACATGGTAAAAGAAGCTTGGAAAAGTAGGAATGGAAAGGAATGTGTGAATAAAAGCAACAATTATGTGCCTATTCCTAATGCTCCTAGAAAGAAATGTTATAACTGTGGAAACTCTAACCATCTTGCTTCTCTTTGCAGGAAAACTAAAGAAATAAACTCTTTACCTCCTAAATCAAGAGTTAAGAGTCAGTTTGTTATGTTTAAACCATAAAATCCTTGTTTTCATTGTGGTTGTTTATGGCATTCCATTTATACTTGTAAGGAATATCATAGTTTATACTATGATTATGTTAGATATATTTGATAATGTCATGGCTAATATGATTTATGTTTAGTTTTCAGATCTTACTTAAACAGGATAAATCAGTACTTACTGGAAGTCAGGACTTAAGGATATCAATACTTATATTATCAGAAGATAATCATCAGAAGATGGATATCAGAACTTAAGTGCTGAATGGCGTTCAGATAAGGACAGTAGCTGATTAAAGGAAAGAAGATCGAGATAAAAATAAGAAGAGATATGCATGAAGAAGGAATTCTATGAAGAATAGAATACTTGGAAGAAAAGATATCTGATTGATATATTTTAGGAAGCAGAATTATATTCCATATCAATTAGCGATTATCTTGTAACTGTGTAGTATATAAACACATACATAGGGTTTACACTAAAAGTGTTAATATATTCGAGAAGATAATTCATTGTAACCCTAGCAGCTCTCGTGATATTTGTTCATCACTGAGAGGTAACAGTTCCATACTGTAACAGAGTTTATTGTTTCAATAAAGTTTGTTTTCTGTTACTTGAGATATTGAAGTTCGATTTGATTGTACTTTACACTGTATTCACCCCCTCTACAGTGTGTGTGACCTAACAAGTGGTATCAGAGCCTATCTGTTAACGCATATACATTTTAAGATCCAAACACAATCATGTCTGACACATAAACTCCAACTAAGCCTACCAAAACTGAAGAACCACCAAAGACACAAATTCAAAGTTGGTATGAGACCATCAGAGTTCCCATACTGAGACCATCTGAATATCCCATATGAAAGGTGAGGATGACCATGTTGCTCGAAGCAACATATCCAGAATATCTTGATAGAATCAAGGAAGGGCCTCACAAACCAACCAAGCTCGCTGTTGCAGTTGCAGGTGAAGCAGCAAAGACCGTACCAAAGGAGAAGAGTGATTATACTGCTGAAGATATCGCATCAATTGCTAAGGATGCTAAGGTACGACACTTACTGCATAGTGCCATTGATAATGTAATGTCAAATAGGGTAATTAAATGCAAGACTGCTAAGGAGATATGGGATGCTCTGGAAACAAGGTGTTAGGGAACTGATACAATTAAGAAGAACAGGATGACAATACTCACTCAAAAGTATGAACACTTTGACTCAAAGGCTAATGAGTCATTGACTGATTTATACGATAGATTTGTCAAACTCTTGAATGATTTGTCATTGGTTGATAAGGAGTATAATCTTGAAGATTTAAACCTTAAATTCCTGTTAGCTCTTCCTGAATGCTGGGATTTGAAGGCAACAACAATAAGAGACAACTACAATCTTGATGAAACAACTCTTGATGAAATTTATGGAATGCTCAAGACTCATGAACTTGAGATGGAATAAAGACGCAAGAGGAAAGGAGGAAAGTCAAGGACAGTTGCTCTTAAGGCTGAAGAAGAATCCCCCAAGGCAGCTACCTCAAGGAAAGACAAGGGTGAAGCTCTTTTCATAAAGTCTGATACTGAGTCATCAAGTTCTGAAAGTGATGATGACTCAGATTCTGAAAGCTTGTCTGAGACTGATGTTGATGAGGAGATGATGAAGCTGTGTGCTGTTATGGTGAAAGGGATCACAAAGATTGCATACAGGAAGTTCAGGAAGGGAAAGAAGTTTTCCAGGAAAGGCACAAGTTCTGACAAGAAGAATTTCAGAAGATCTGAGGGCAGAGGAGGAAAGTCTGATAGAGGAGATTATACCAATGTCAAATGCTATAACTGTGGTGAGAAAGGCCACATATCTCCTGATTGCAAGAAAGTGAAGGGTGACAAAGGCAAGGCTCTTGTCACAAAGAAGAAAAGCTGGACAGACACCTCAGACTCTGAAAGTGAGGAGAACTATGCTTTGATGGTAAATGCTGATAAAGAAAGTGCTAAGAGCAGTTCTGAAGCTGCTGAAACAAAGGTACCTCAAACTACTTATGCTTTTCATACTGATGATATTAATGAGTTGAGAAGATATCTTAAAACCATGTTTGTTAGTTATAGAGATCACACTTTAACATGTGAAAGATTAACTTCTGAAAATCTTGCTTTTAAGAAAAGAAATGATTTCTTAGAAAAAGAGTTAGTTATGTTCCATCAAACTCAGAAGGATAGAGATGATGCTTTTTATGTTAGGGATGAAGTGCTAAAAATGAATGAATCTCTAAAAACTGAGTTAGAAAAGGAAAGAGTGATTATCAGGACTTGGACTAACTCTAGCAGAACAACTCAAAATTTGCTAAGTAGTGAAAATTGGAAAGAGGGCTTAGGTTATGGAGAGGATAAGAATGATAAAGGAACTGTAGAAATTAAGCCTGTTGTTAAGAAAAAGCCAAAGTTAAAACCTGTTAAGTTTGTAACTGTAAAGTCTGATAATGAGAAATCAGAAGTTAAAAAGGAATTAACTTCTGACAAACTAAAACAGGAAAATACAGCTGAAGTAAACATAGGCTTAATGACTAAGAAGCAGCTTAAGCATAAGCTGAAAGATGTGAAGAATGCAAACAAGGTAAAATCACCTAGGAAAAATAGGAATAGAAAGGAAGGTGTGAATAAAAGCAATAATTATAAGCCTGTTCCTGAAGCTCCTAGGAAAACGTGTCATAACTGTGGAAGTTCTAACCATCTGGCTTCTTTTTGCAGGAAGAATAAGAACATAAACTCCTTACCTTCAAAATCAGGAGTTAAGAGTCAGTCTGTTAGATATAAACCACAAAATCCTTGTTTTCATTTTGGTAGTTTATGGCATTCCATTTATACTTGTAAGGAATATCATAGTTTGTACTATGATTATTATCAAATAAAACCTTCTTTGAAGAAAGTTTCCATTGTTCCTTCTAGTGTAAATTCTGATTCAAAGTCTAATAGTGTAAGTTCAGATAAGAAAAATGTTAACATAAACTCTGATGCTAAATCCGCTGTAAATGTTAACAAACTTGATAAGGCCAAAGGATCCAAGCAAGTCTGGGTCCTTAAAACTAATCACTAGTGGTCTTTATGATTGCAGGGCAACAGGAAAAATATTCTAGTTCTGGACAGTGGATGTTCAAGACATATGACTGGAAATAAGGCCCTGCTATCAGACTTTGTGGAGAAAGCTGGCCCAAGTGTTTCTTATAGAGATGACAACATTGGAAAAACATTGGGATATGGCAATATCAATCTTGGGAATATCATCATTAAAGAAGTAGCTCTGGTCTCAGGACTTAAACACAATCTGCTGAGTATAAGTCAAATCTGTTACAGAGGTTATCATGTTGATTTCTTTGAAGAACACTGTGAAGTTGTGAGTAAATCTAAAGGCAAAGTTGTTCTGAAAGGATACAGGCGTGGTAACATTTATGAAGCTAAGCTTTCAACAAGTACTGATGGTTCTGCAATCTGTCTGATGAGTAGAGCATCAATTGAAGAAAGCTGGAATTGGCACAAGAAACTCTCTCATTTAAATTTCAATAATATAAATGAGCTGGTCAAGAAAGATCTTGTGAGAGGACTGCCAAAATCAGTATTTGCTCCTGATGGCCTTTGTGATTCTTGTCAGAAGGCCAAACAAAGAAAATCTTCATTTAAGAGCAAGACTGAATCATCAATTCTTGAGCCTTATCATCTACTACATGTTGATCTATTTGGTCCAGTGAATGTCATGTCTATTGCAAAGAAGAAATATGCGTTGGTCATAGTGGATGAGTTCACCAGATACACATGGGTGTATTTCTTGCACACAAAAAGTGAAACTGCATCTATCTTGATTGATCATGTCAAACATCTGGATAAATTGGTCAAAGATTCGGTGAAAACCATAAGGAGTGATAATGGCACTGAGTTCAAGAATTTGATAATGGAAGAGTTCTGCAAAAACCATAGAATTAAGCAGGAATTTTCTGCTCCTGGAACTCCACAGCAAAATGGAGTTGTTGAAAGGAAGAATGGAACTCTCATTGAAGCTGCACGTACAATGCTTGAAGAAGCAAAGCTTCCAACCTATTTCTGGGCTGAAGCTGTGCAGACTGCTTGTTTTACTCAAAATGCAACACTCATTAACAAGCAAGGAAAAACACCATATGAGATGGTGAAGAAAAAGAAGCCAAATCTGAAGTACTTTCATGTATTTGGATGCAAGTGTTTTGTTCTCAAGACTCATCCTGAACAGCTATCCAAATTTGATCTAAAAGCTGATGAAGGAATTTTTGTTGGATATCCACTTTCCACAAAAGCCTTCAGAGTCTATAATTTGAGAACAAGAGTGGTCATGGAATCTATAAATGTCTCTTTTGATGACAAGAAGATTACTGGTCTTGAAGATTTTATTGATCATGATCAGCTGAGATTTGAAAATGAAGACTCAAATTCTGATACTGAAAATCCTGACAGTCTAAGTCCTGATACTGTAAACTCTGATGGATTAAACTCTGATGTTATTGAAACTGTGGTGACTACGCCAAAGGAAGATGCATCTATACAGGAGGAGCATACTCAAGAACATACCACATCTCAAGAAGCATCAGAACATACATGTGGCTCTTCAAGCTCTGATCCGTCAAGTTCTGATAAGCCAAGTTCTGATAGTTCTGAAAATCTAAATTCTGAAGAATCCAACTCAGAGAGCATAGTTTTAGGGGGAGCATCAGAAAATAAAAATAAAGACAGCATGGATCATGGGGGAGCATCCAGTTCTAGAGAAAACCTTCCATCTGCAAGGAAGTGGACTAAATCACATACACCTGATTTGATAATTGGAAATCCTGATGCAGGTGTCACAACTAGAACAGGTACTTCAAACGAATGTCTTTACAATTCTTTTCTCTCTCAGACTGAGCCAAAGAAAGTGGAAGAAGCTCTTCAAGATGCTGATTGGGTGCAAGCAATGCAGGAAGAGTTAAATGAATTTGAAAGAAACAAAGTGTGGACCCTAGTGCCAAGACCAAAGAATCGATCTGTTGTTGGTACAAAGTGGGTATTCAGAAACAAAACTGACAGTGATGGCATAATTACAAGGAATAAGGCAAGGCTGGTTGTAAAAGGATATTCTCAACATGAGGGAATTGATTATGATGAAACATTTGCACCAGTTGCTAGGTTAGAAGCCATAAGGATATTTTTGGCTTATGCTGCTCACAAAAAGTTTACTGTCTTTCAAATGGATGTGAAAAGTGCTTTTCTCAATGGAGAATTGGAGGAGGAAGTATATGTTGAACAACCTCCAGGCTTTGTAGATTCCAAACATCCAGATTATGTCTACAGGCTTGATAAAGCACTTTATGGACTTAAGCAAGCTCCCAGAGCATGGTATGAGACTTTAGCTCAGTTTCTTCTGGAAAGTGGATTTAACAGAGGAACTATAGACAAAATACTGTTCTACCTCAACCATGGAAAGGACTTACTTCTGGTCCAGATTTATGTTGATGATATCATTTTTGGGTCTACAAATGACAGACTTTGTAAGAAGTTTGCCAAACTGATGCAGTCAAGGTATCAGATGAGTATGATGGGGGAACTTAGCTATTTTCTGGGCCTTCAAGTCAAGCAGAATGAAGAAGGCACATTTATTTGTCAAACTAAGTACACCAGAAACTTGCTGATGAAATTTGGAATGCAAGATTGTTCAAGTGCATCCACTCCCATGGCCACTGCAACAAAACTGGATAAGGATACTGGTAAATCAGTAGAAATTACTGATTACAAAGGTATGATTGGCTCTCTACTCTATCTAACTGCTAGTAGACCTGATATCATGTATGCTACCTGTCTTTGTGCAAGATTTCAAGCAGATCCAAGAGAACCTCACTTAACAGTTGTGAAAAGAATTTTCAAGTATCTTAAGGGAACAGCTGATCTGGGATTGTGGTATCCCAGAGAATCAGATTTTAAACTAATAGGTTACTCAGATGCAGATTTTGCAGGTTGCAAAATTGACAGGAAAAGCACAAGTGGAAGCTGCCAATTTCTTGGAGGCAGATTGGTTTCTTGGTTTAGCAAGAAATAAAAGTCAATTTCCACATCAACTGCAGAAGCAGAATATATTGCTGCAGGAAGCTGTTGTACACAGATTCTTTGGATGAAGAATCAGTTACTGGATTATGGGTTAACATATTTCAAAATCCCTATTTACTGTGATAATCAAAGTGCTATTGCTATGACAGGTAATCCAGTTCAACACTCTATGGCAAAGCACATCAGCATCAGGTACCACTTCATCAGGGAACATATGGATGAAGGTACAGTGGAATTGCCTTTGTTCCAACAGATCAACAACTAGCAGATATCTTCACAAAACTATTGTGTGAAGCTACTTTTACAAGATTGGTAAATGAACTTAGAATGGTTTCAGGTTCTTTCTCTAAATCTGCTTAGTTTTGTTCTGATGCATCAGACTTTATGATCACTATTTACAGAATTTAATCTCTTTGTGTATTCTGTGCTTAGTTGAAAAATGTGTTTAAGTACTGACTGTTATCTGATAAATGTTTTTAAACTCTGATAGTGATATGTCTGTTTAGGTAACTATTCAATCCTATGAGGATAACTGTGCTAGATGCTGACCTAGTAGTCTTCAATAAACAAGGGATCCCATGTAAGAAGTAATTATTACTGTGGAAATCTATTGACACCAGCAAATTCTAATAATTGAGCTTAGTTGAGTTTACTTGGTCTATCTTATTACTAAGTCACAAACTAGAATATTGCTTCTCATCTGTTAAGTTCTGATGCTAGTAAATCTGTTGAATGTACTAAGTGCTGATAAACCTCTCTTATCAAAAGAAAAAGAAAATAATCATGGATTAAAATCAGGTACTCCTTTGAGATCTAGAGTAAAAATGTGGAAGGGACGACCCAAGTGCATTGCTGGTATTAAGTAAATATGCATTAGAAAAGCAAAATATTTTCTTGGTGACTTTTCACACTCTATGATTACTGGAGAAATACTCTGATAATAGCATAAATTCTGATAAGCAGTCGTGACTCACTTACACTGAGAAGCCACTGTAAAATGGAATTTAAAAAGATGCACAAAATTAGCACAAAATAGTTGAGGTGGACTCAAGCATAAACTCATTCAACAGTAGGTTTCAGAATAATGACAGCTCTTTAGCAAAGTTTTAATTATGCCTTATTTATAAGATGTACTGAAGTGAATCAGACTTTACTCCTTGTCTGATATTTAGCTTAATGCACACACTAACCACTCCATATGAATGATGAAAATCACTGTGGTGATCTATGTTGTTTTAGATGAAAAGTCATTGTGTCACATTGCACAAATTCTGAGGACAAGTTCTGATTGCATGTTCTGATGATTAAGTTCTGAAGAATATAAATCAGAATTTGTGTGAGGACTTACTAAAATAGGCATTCCTTTTTCGAGTTAAGAAATTATGTTCTGATGACTGTTAAGTTCTGATATAAGTCTAAGTTCTGATATTACAGTCTGATTCTTTACTTGACTTATTTGTGGATAAAATTTGACAACAGTCTCAGTTTAAACCAGAATATGTTGAAGTGGAAGATTAATAGTCACTATAGTTAGGGATAGTGGTACTCGTACATGAACAGTCAACTTTTACTTGCTTCTTGTGCACATTAAACCATGTTTTCTCTTTCCAATGAATGCTTTTCTTTTTCCAAGTCTGGGGAGACGAGGTAGAATTAATTCTACCTGTAAGCATTCAATTTCTTTGCGTCTCCTGGCATTCTCTTGCCTATATAAGCAACCACTTCACATCAGCCTTCCCATCAAATCTTTTATCACAAACTCACCTTCATAATATTTATATCAAAAACACCATGATCAATTACAACATGTTTTTGAACTACGAAACATTCAACATGGAGCTGAGCTGTGCCGATTGGCAACAGGAATGGCACGTTACTGCCATTCCTGATGAGATATGGGACTCCGTTCCCCAGGAGGTACTTACCCACCTCCTGTTCTTTTACATGGACTACCATCGCCATCTGGTGCGATTGGAGGAGGAAAGGCTGGAAGCTCTCCGCCAGCAAGAGCGAATCATTCGACTCGCTATTCTGTTTGTCGAGAGTAGGAAGAAGAAATGATTTATTTTCTTCTTCCCGTTTTTCTTCATCATCAGTCTTGCCCTGCTTCTTGAGCTCGGACAAAGGCTGTTGACGTTAGGTTTAGCAACTTAGGGAAATCTTGTACAAGTTCTGATGTAATTTAAATTTCATGAATGTATTCTCTTGATATATTAATGAAATTTGTTTTTGTTTCAAGATTTTGTCTCTGAGATATTTTGTAATGCATTGATAAATCCTGATACATATTCTTATTCTGATGACCATATAAATTCTGTTTTAACTTAAGTTCTGATTTTATTTTATCAGTACTTGCTCATCTGATTTATTATGGTCATTTTCACTTGAATTGTTTTTCAGAATATTGATGTTGCAGTGAAAAATAACTAAATAAGTGGGAACATTTTCAATTTTGAATTAAAACTGTTTCATCTTGATTAATGGAATAACTGAGTAAGTGGAACAGTTTTTCCTTGAAAAACTGCAAGTGGGTAAGTAATGATTACTATTTTCTCGTGCCCATTAACTATTCGTTTTTACTGCATGTCTGACAGGTGTGCAATGGTTACATTTTTTTTTCAAAAGTATAAGTACGACAGAGAGAGGATTTTTTAATCTTTTATTTCCTTTCATACTTTTTCTCTCTATTTGCTTTTACTCTCTTTCTTCTAACGTTGGTTTTTCATATAGACATTCTATCAAACACCTAACAGGCACTTATACATCTCGATTAATTTCATGGCACCTAAGGATTTAATCATTGATGGAGCTAAATTTATTCCAAAAAACTATGCTGCAATTCTTGATAATGCCGAAGCTCCGTCTGAATTGCATTTTGTGCAAGATCTTCTTGCACACAGTGAAATCGGGTATGCATTGTCCCAACCTTCAGTATTCTCAAGCCAACAAGTTCTGACACTTTGGAGGACTGGAAACTTTGATAATGGTGGTCAAAATGTTACTCCTAGTATTGTTTTCGAAGTGGGTGATTCTTCATATGCAGTCACTCCTGGTACAATACGCAAGGCTCTACATCTCCTAGAAGGATGTACTTTTTCAATTCCAGAGGAATCAGCTCTTCAGGAGTTAATGGCCAGTTTGGGGTATGAACAGAGTTTGGTAAAGCTTGGGCAGTTGAAACGGGCTCATATCAGAAGGGAATGGAGCTTCTTCTTCGACTGCATCACTAAAGCTTTTGGGAACAAGTGTTCAAATTTTGATGCCATCCCCATCATGAGTCAGCACATCAGGTATGCCATTATAAGCCAAACTTATTTTGATTTTGCAACAGCTATAATAGGTTTTATTGGGGATAGGATGACAGAGGATAGGAATGTTGTTTATTTTGCTAGATTCTGTCAAATTATATATGCTTTTTGTACTGATGAACCTCGACTAACCAGTACCTTAACTCCACCTTTCAAAGTTGCAAAATGTTACTTTAATGACCTGGTAAATGCTGATACTAAGAAAGAAGTGATTAGACCTTTACAGATTCCTCAGTCTGTAAAACAGATCTTAGTAAATGCTGATCCTGATTCCTATAGATCTGTTTATCCTGATGTTCAACCAAACACCACCTCCCAAACACCACAACAACCATCAGAACATACCACTCATACTACTCAACCAACCCTCAGGCAATATATCAAATCCTATCTCTCCACTTCACAGATAGTTCAACCCTCATCCTCAGCACCTACTGTGAAGCCTTCATTTTCCAAGCCTAAGAGGATAAAGACTGTTCCTCAAACACCTCAAAAGAGAAGGAGGATTGCTTTGAGAGATGAGTCTGACAGTGAGGAACAGGTTTCAACATCAGAACCTGTTATCAAAGAAGCTGAGAAAGTGACTTCTCAGAAGGATTCTGGAATTGGGGGATCTAGGCTTCTCAAGAGGCTTAGAAGAATGACTGTTCCTGACACTCCCAAGGAATCCATATCTACAAAGAGATACAAGAAACAGAGGGCAAAAAGGCCAGTTTCAGATGATGAAGAAGCAGCAGCTAAGGAAGGAGATCAGGAATCTCTGATCTCACAAGAAAAGGAATTTGCTAAAGTCACTTCTTCTCCATCAACTCCATCTCAGGAAGCTGTTCCTGACAAGGCCAACACACCATCTGTGTCTCCTGTTCGAACTTCTGTATCTCCTGTTGTTCCAGGCACAAGTACTGAAATTGATGTTCAGAACCTGGTTGTGCCTGAAGTAATTCTCTTAGAAGCTCCAACAACAACTAATCCATCAACAACATCTGTTACTGATGCTGCTCAAAATCCAGAATTATCTACTACACCTTCTATGCATCTAGATGCTGATGATCAGAATATAGGTGAGCATCAGGATATGGCTGTTGATCAGAACTTAGAACCAGATCAGCAATTAGAGGATGCTGAAGCCTCCATTGCTACTCACACTGTTGTTTTGTCAGAAGATACTGATTCTGTAAGTTCTGATGCTGTAAATGCTGGAGATACTGGTGATGCTGCTCCAAATACAGATGTTGATGAAGCAGGTCCTTCAGGACATGCTCCTCAACAAACTATTCTTAAATCTGAACTTGTTAAGAAGTTTTTTACCAGGGAAGCACCAGTGCCTTGGAGTGAAACTCCTGCAGGACAGGAATGGACTAAGGAATGGAACTCAGTTTCCTGTGTTCCAACTGCAAAGCATCTGGCTGAGCACTTGACTAAAGCTAATGAGATGTTAATTACTGATGATTTCAAAACACAGCTTAGAGTCACTGCATTGAGTACTAAACATCTACAAGGTCTCCATTCCACTACTCATGCAGAGCTACACAAGATTCAGGAAGAATTCATCAAACAGGAACAAATTCAGAAAATTGACAAGAAAAAGTTCTTCCAACCTACCTTTGACAGGATTGCTTATATTGAGAAGACTCAAGAGAAATAACAAGCTCAGATTGATGATATTCTAAAAAATCAAGCTTCTCAACAATCTCAACTTACTAAAATCCAAGTCTCAGTGGAATTGCTTGTCTCTCTTCTACTACCTGCTGATGCCAAAAAGGGGGAGAAAGTAATTAAGTCCAAATGCAAGACTGACAAGACACTGAAAGGGAAGGATGATGAAAAGGATGATCAAGGAAACTCTGGAATAGGTAGAGGTCATAGTCAAGGTAGAGGTTTCTCATCAAGAAAAGTTGAAATCACAAGTCACAGGACAAGTTCTGATACTGGGAAAAGAATTAGTTCTGCTACTGGTAAAAGGATAAGTTCTGATGAACTTTTAGATCTTGATGAAGAAATGTCAAGACAGTTATTTCTTCAGGAAAATCCAGGAATGGACTTGGAGAGTTTAATGGAAGAAGAAGTCAGACTTAAATCAGAGAAAGTCACATCTAAATATGGAGCTTCTAGTAAAAAGACACTTCCAAAAATTAAAGGCATTGTGATAAAAGAAAGGACAAATACTGAAGTAACATTGGCTAAATCACAACCGCAGATAGATCCAAGATCCAAGGGTAAAGAAAAGGTTGGTGAACCTATCAAGGTTTATGTGCCTCCTGAGAATGAAGAAATCACTGATGAAAAGGATGATCTTGCTCTGACTTCAAGAAAAGTTCTTAAAACAACCTCTGACATGGCTCAAGCTGTTCAGAGTCAAGAGACAAAAAGTTCTGATATTTCAAAGAAGCAAGTAACCTCTGACATAGCTCAAGTTAACTTGATATCAGAAGATAGATCAAAGACACTCCTACCAGGATTCACTAAAGCAAAACAGACTCAACCTTTGAAGATTACTGCAAGTGGTTTTGAAGCAAGAGTAGTTACTGGAAAGGAAGCAAGAGATAAAACTGGATTGGGAAGTGCTGATGAAAGAAGAATACAGAACACTACCAATGATCCAACTTCCTTGAGTGAACCAGGTATTGGAGCAACTCCTGAGAGATTGAATCAACTGGAATCTGTACAAATGGTTTACCATACCTACTTGAAAGAACACATCTTGTTGTACTTCATGACAGATGGTAGGGTTTATCATATAAGGCAAAATGCCATTCCATTGAAGTATTTTGAAGAATTGGAGCATGTACTATTCTTACTTCTAGTGGATGACAGATTGACAGGAAGTGCTGCAAACTATTTGAAGGATCAGATTCAGAGATAGAAAAGGCTTTATTCTGTTAAGTCTAACAGCACATATGTTCCAAAGTAAAGAGATCACAAGGGTGATATAGTTGAAATGAAGCCCAACACTGCTAAAATTATAACTACCTTTCTGGGTTACAGGGCTGTGGAATTCAATCTTGAGTCTGATAAAGCTTATTTGATCAGACTGGATCAGGATATAAGAAAAGCAAAGATTAATGATCTCAGGGCTGCAATATTTTGAATTGGTGAAGATAATGCAGAGCTTAAAGATGCTAAAAGGAGGATGATTGATGAACTTAGATATACAGAGAGATGTTTGTTGAAGAACTATCTCAGAACAACTCCTGACATCAGAGAGATCAGAAGATGAAGCCAAGTCAAGATCTACAACTGCTTAAATTCTGATATTTGTACAGACTGAAGCTGTTATCAGAAGTTAAATATTGGCAAAGCTTTAAGGACTGTAAATTGTAGTTATCTAGTCTAATTCTCATGCATTTGTACTTAATGTTTTTGACATCATCAAATATCTATTAAACTTGTATATTATGCTAATTTACAAGTTGGGGGAGATTGTTAGATATATTTGATAATGTCATGGCTAATATGATTTATGTTTAGTTTTCAGATCTTACTTAAACAGGATAAATCAGTACTTACTGGAAGTCAGGACTTAAGGATATCAGTACTTATATTATCAGAAGATAATCATCAGAAGATGGATATCAGAACTTAAGTGCTGAAGGACGTTCAGATAAGGACAGTAGCTGATTAAAGGAAAGAAGATCGAGATAAACATAAGAAGAGATATGCATGAAGAAGGAATTCTATGAAGAATAGAATACTTGGAAGAAAAGATATCTGATTGATATATTTGAGGAAGCAGAATTATATTCTATATCAATTAGCGATTATCTTGTAACTGTGTAGTATATAAACATAGACATAGGGTTTACACTAAAAGTGTTAATATATTCGAGAAGATTATTCATTGTAACCCTAGCAGCTCTCGTGATATTTGTTCATCACTGAGAGGTAAAAGTTCCATACTGTAACAGAGTTTATTGTTTCAATAAAGTTTGTTTTCTGTTACTTGAGATATTGAAGTTCGATTTGATTGTACTTTACACTGTATTCACCCCCTCTACAGTGTGTGTGACCTAACAGATTATTATCAAATAAAACCTTCTTTGAAGAAAGTTAGTATTATTCCTTCTAGTGTAAAGTCTGATACAAAGTCTGATATAAATTCTGATAAACAACATGTTAGCATAAACTCTAAAATTAAATCCGCTGCAAATGCTAATAAACTTAAAAAGGCCAAAGGATCCAAGCAAGTCTGGGTCCTTAAAACTAACCAATAGTGGTCTTTGTGATTGCAGGACAGCAGGAAAAACATCCTAGTTGTGGACAGTGGATGTTCATGATATATGACTGGAAATAAAGCCCTGTTATCATACTTTGTGGAGAAAGCTGGCCTATGAGTTTCTTATGGAGATGGAAACATGGGAAAAACTCTGGGATATGGAAATATCAATCTTGGGACTTTCATCATTGAAACAGTAGCTCTTGTCTCAGGACTTAAACACAATCTGCTAAGTGTGAGTCAAATCTGTAACAGAGGTTATCATGTGGATTTCTTTGAAGAACACTGTGAAGTTGTAAGCAATTCTACAGGGAAAGTGGTTCTGAAAGGTTACATGCATGGTAACATATATGAAGCTAGACTTTCAACAAATTCTGATGGTTCTGTAATCTGTCTGTTAAGCAGAGCATCAATTGAAGAAAGCTGGAATTGGCACAAGAGACTCTCTCATTTAAATTTCAACAACATAAATGAGCTAGTAAAAAAAGATCTTGTGAGAGGACTGCCAAAATCAGTATTTGCTCCTGATAACCTTTGTGATTCATGTCAAAAGGCAAAACAAAGAAAATCTTCATTCAAGAGCAAAACTGAATCGTCAATTCTTGAGCCTTATCACTTACTGCATGTTGATCTATTTGGTCCGGTAAATGTCATGTCAATTGCGAAGAAGAAATATGCTATGGTTATCGTGGATGAGTTCACAAGATACACTTGGGTGTATTTCTTGGACAAGAAAAATGAAACTGCATGTACTCTAACTGATCATGTCAGACAGCTGGATAAGTTGGTCAAAGATTCTGTTAAAAGAATAAGAAGTGATAATGGCACTGAGTTCGAGAATTCAATCATGGAAGAGTTCTACAAAGAGCATGGAATTAAGCAGGAATTTTCTGCACCTGGAACTCCACAGTAAAATGGAGTTGTAGAAAGAAAGAACAGGACTCTCATTGAAGCTGCACGAACTATGCTTGATGAAGCAAAGTTACCAACCTACTTTTGGGCTGAAGCTGTGCAGACTGTTTGCTTTACACAGAATGCAACACTCATAAACAAGCATGGAAAAACACCATATGAGATGGTGAAGAAAAAGAAGCCAAATCTGAAATACTTTCATGTATTTGGATGTAAGTGTTTTGTTCTTAAGACTCATCCTGAACAGCTGTCAAAATTTGATCTAAAAGCTGATGAAGGAATTTTTGTTGGATATCCACTTTCCATAAAAGCCTTCAGTCTATAATTTAAGAACAAGGGTTGTCATGGAATCTATCAATGTATCTTTTGATGATAAAAAGATTACTGGACTTGAAGATTTCAATGATCATGATCAACTGAGATTTGAAAATGAAGATTTAAATTCCGATTTTGCAAATTCTGATGGCTTAAATCCTGATCCTGTAAGTTCTGACGGGTTAAATTCTGATGTCACTGAAACTGTGGTAACAACTCCAAGGGAAAATGCACCTGTTCAGGGGGAGCAAGTTGAAGATCCTACCACAACTCAAGAATCTCAAGAAGCATCAGAACCTGTCACTGGCTCTTCAAGTTCTGATTCATCAAGTTCTGATGAGCCAAATTCTGATAATTCTGGAAACTCTGATTCTTCAAATCCTGAAGGATCCAACTCAAATTCTGAAGTCTCAGAGAGCATATCTACAGGGGGAGCATCAGAAGATGCTGATGGAGACATCATGGATCATGGGGGAGGATCCAGTTCTAGAAATTAACTTCCATCTGCAAGGAAGTGGACCAAATCACATACATCTGACTTAATAATTGGAGATCCTGAAACAGGTGTCAGAACTAGAACTGCAACATTAAATGAATGTCTCTATCATTCCTTTCTATTTCAGACTGAACCAAAGAAAGTGGAAGAAGCTCTTCAAGATGCTGATTGGGTGCAAGCAATGCAGGAAGAGTTAAATGAATTTGAAAGAAATAAAGTTTGGACCCTAGTGCCAAGACCAAAGAACAGATCAATTGTTGACACAAAATGGGTGTTTAGAAACAAAACTGATAGTGATGGCATAATTACAAGAATCAAAGCAAGGCTGGTTGCTAAAGGCTACTCTCAACATGAGGGCATTGATTATGATGAAACATTTGCACCTGTTGCTAGATTGGAAGCCATAAGAATCTTTTTGGCTTATGCTGCTCACAAGAAGTTTAAAGTCTTTCAAATGGATGTGAAAAGTGCTTTTCTCAATGGAGAATTGAATGAAGAGGTATATGTTGAACAACCTCCAGGATTTGTAGATCCAAAATTTCCTAATCATGTCTACAGACTTGATAAAGCACTTTATGGCCTTAAGCAAGCTCCAAGAGCATGGTATGAGACTTTAACTCAATTCCTTCTGGAAAGTGGATTTCATAGAGTGCAATTGATAAAACATTGTTCTACCTCAAACATGGAAATGACTTACTTTTGGTACAGATATATGTTGATGATATCATATTTGGTTCTACAAATGCCAAACTCTGTGAAAGGTTTGCAAAGCTAATGCAGTCAAGATATCAAATGAGTATGATGGGAGAACTTAGTTATTTTATGGGACTTCAAGTAAAGCAAAATGAAGAAGGTACTTTTATCTGTCAATCTAAGTACACCAGAAATTTACTCAAGAAATTTGGAATGCAAGATTGTTCAACTGCATCCACTTCCATGTCAACTGCAACCAAGTTAGATAAAGATACTGGTTCATCAGTAGATATTACTAACTATAGAGATATGATTGGCTCTTTAATCTATTTAACTGCAAGTAGACCTGATATCATGTATGCTACCTGTCTTTGTGCAAGTTTTCAGACTGATCCAAGAGAACCTCATTTAATAGCTGTAAAAAGAATTTTCAAGTACCTCAAGGGTACAGCTGATCTAGGATTGTGGTATCCTAGAGAATCAGATTTTAAGCTAATAGGTTACTCGGATGCAGATTTTGCAGGATGCAAAATAGACAGGAAAAGCACTAGCGGAAGCTGCCAATTTCTTGGAGGCAGATTAGTTTCTTGGTTTAGCAAGAAACAAAAATAAATTTCCACATCAACTGCAAAAATAGAATATATTGTTGCAGGAAGCTGTTGTGCACAGATTTTTTGGATGAAGAATCAGTTACTGGACTATGGGTTAGAATTTTCTAAATTACCTATTTACAGTGATAATGAAAGTGTTATTGCTATGACAGGTAATCCAGTTCAACACTGAAAAAACACATCAGCATTAGGTACCATTTCATAAGGGAACATGTAATGGAAGGTACAATGGAATTGCATTTTGTTCCAACAGATCAACAACTATCAGATATCTTCACCAAACCACTATGTAAAGTACTTTTACAAGACTGGTAAATGAACTTGGAATGGTTTCAGGTTTTTTCTCAAAATCTGCTTAGTCTTTGTTCTCATGCATCAGACTTTATGATCAGTGTTTGCAGATTGTCTTATCTCTATGTAATCTGTGCTTAAATTGTAATATATTAAATACTGATTGTTATCTGATGTGATTCTATATACTCTGATAGTGTTTTGAATGTTCTGTGACTATTCAATCTAATGAGGATTATTGTGCTAGATGCTGACCTAGTAGTCTTTAACATACTATAAATCCCATGTTTGAATTAGTTGTTTATATGGAAACTCATTAACACAAGCAAATTCTGATGATGAGCTTAGTCAAATTTACTTTGTGTATCTTTTTACTAAGTCACACACTAGATTCTTGCTTTTTATCTGTCAAATTCTGATGTCAGTAAATCTTAAGGATGACCTACATGCTTGATAAGCCTCACTTAGCTGAAGAAAAGAAAAGTAAATTGAAGTCAGGTGCTCCTTTGAGATCTAGAGTAAATATGTGGAAGGGAAGACCCAAGTGCATTTCCAGTATTAAGTAATATGCATTAGAAAAGAAAATAAATTTTTCTTGGTGACTTTTCACATTCTATGATTACTGGAGATATACTCCAATAATAGCATAAATTCTGATAACAGTTGTGACTCACTTACACTGAGAAGCCACTATAAAAAGTAATTATAAAAGATGCATAAAATGAGCACAAACAGTTGAGGTGGATTCTTGCATAAATTTATTCTATAGTAGACTTCATTATTAAAGACAGATTTTAAGCACTTTTCTTAGTTATGCCTTATTTCTAAGATGTACCGAAGTTTATCAGACTTTAATCTTTATCTGATATTTTGCTAATGCACACACTCTCACTCTATATGAATGATGAAAATTACTGTGGTGATTAAGTTGTTTTTGACAAACAGTTAAGTGTCATTTGCATAAATTCTGAGGACAAGTTCTGATGATTAAACTCTGAAGAAACAAGTTAGTTTTATATGAAGAATCACAGAAACAAATATTCAATTTCTGAGAACAGAAGCCATATTCTGATGACCGTTAAAATCTGATAATAGTCAAGTTCTGATATTAAATCCTGATGGAAACTCTGATGCTTACGTGGCATTATTTATTTACTTGACTAATTTGTGGTAAATACTGTAACGGTCATATTTACTGCATGTGCACAATAATTACTTCTTATTTCTCATGCCCACTAACTACTGCTTTAACTATTTACTAACTGTTCACATGTTTCCAGGTGTAAATTGTCTGACATGCTTCACAAATATAGCTGTTATCACGTGGGCTGTATAAATAAAAAAGTTAAAATATTTTCTAATCTTTTACCTACTTTTCTCATTCTCTCATCTCTCTTATTTTCTCTCACCCACTAATATTCTCTAAAGCTCTATTTTGACACAGGCATTTTATCAAACACTTTGTGTACACTCTATTTCTCACTTAATTCTTAACAGAAATAACACCAAAAGACATCATTTTCAATGGAGCTAAGTTTGTTCCTAACAACTACTTGGCTATTCTGAGCTAGGATGAAGCTCTATCAGAACTTCACTTCATCCAAGACTTTTTGTCTCGAAGTGAAATTGGTATGCTGTGACCCAACCAGAAGCAATCTCAGGAACTCAAGTGCTGGAGATCTGGAGGAGTGGTGTGTATGATGATGGTGGTGCATATGGGTCCCCTAGTATTATCTTCATAACAAGGGAGGATGATCATGTGGTGACTTTGGATACAGTTTGACAGGCTTTACATTTTCCAGAAAACTGTGTTTACAGTTCAACAGTTGAGGATCCTGCTCTTCTACAAATAATGGCCAACCTGGGTTATGAGAAGTCTTTGGAAAAGCTGGGTCAATTGAAGAGACCTCACATCAGGAGGTGTTAGATCACACACACTATAGAAGGGGGTTCTGATAACTTAAGTTCTGATATCTTAAGTTCTGTCTTCAGTATAAGTGCTGATTTCCAGTTAAGTACTGATTTGTCCTGTTAGGTAAGATCTAAAAACTAAACACAAATCATATTACACATGACATAATCAAATATATCTAACAGGAGGGAATGGAGTTTCTTCTTTGACTGCATCACAAAGGCCTTTTCCAACAAGTGCTCCAATTTTGATGTTATACCCATACTGAGTCAGCAAATCGGGTATGCTATCTTGAATCAAACACATTTTGATTATGTAAATGCTGTTTTAGGATTCATAGGTGATAGGATGACAGAAGATAGAAATACAATCTATTTTGCTAGATTTTGTCAGCTTATTTACAGTTTCTGTTGCTCTGATGCACCCCAACTAGCAAGTGAGTTAATTGAACCATTTAAACTTGCTAAAAGAGCTTTTACTGACTTATTATCTACTGATAATAAGAAAACTATTTTGAGACCCCTCCAAATTCCACAATCAGTCAAACAGATTTTAGTAAAGTCTGACCCAGTCACCTATTCTACCATATATCCTGATGTCCAACCATCCCAACCTCCATCAACACCTCCAACCACTACACAACCAACCACCTCTCAACCTCAACCAACTCAACCTACCATGAGAACATACTTCCAACCAGCTCAATCCCAACAACAACAACCATTATCACCTACCATCAGACCTTCATCTTCCAGGCCTAAGAGAGCAAAGTATGTTCCTAGATCTCCACCAAGGAGAAGGAGGATGATTCTAAGGGATGAATCTGAGGATGATGACAAAGCACAGGTTCATGCATCAGAATCTGTGACTGTTGAAGTTGAAAATATAATTTTTCAGTAAGAAGTAGAAGCTGAAGGGTCAACCCATCAGATAAATGCTGAAGCTGAGGGTTCTAATACTTTGAAGAGAAAGAGAACTGTAAGTTCTGATGCTGCAAAGCCAACTCATTCTCTATCAAGGAGATTAAAGAAAATGAGGGCAGGAAGACATATGGCTAAGTCTCCATCAGAGGATACTGAAGAAGCTCATGAAGGGGATTAGGAATCTCTGATCTCAAAGCCAATTGTAATTGAAGCTTTGCCATCCCCAACTCAAGATCTTGACACTGTTACAGATACAGTGATCACACCTCCTGTCTCTCTACTCAAAGCTATAGATAATGCTGAAGAACAAGAAACAATTTATGAAATAAATATTTACAATCTGAATATTCCTAATGTTCTTTATCTGGAAGCTCCAACAGAAGCTCAACCATCTACTGTTAATTCTCCTATCTTACAGGCTGAGATACTAACAACTCCAATTTTGGAGATAAATTATGATGCTCAGAATTTAGATGAAGCTGGTACAGACTCTCCTTCTGTTTCACACACTCTTGTGTTGTCAGAAGATGATGGATTTTCTGTAAGTTCTGGAGAGTCAGCTCCAGTAAATGCTCCCATTCTTGGAAAGGAGGCATTAATCCAAAAGTTTGTTGAACAGGATGCTCCTATTCCTTGGGAAGACACTCACAGAGGAGTGGAGTGGACCAAGAAGTGGAATGAAACTGAGTTCATTCCAAGCTCAAAAGTTCTATCAGAGCATAATGCTAAAGCTGATGATTTTTTAACACATTCTGATTTTAAGACATAACTCAAAGTCATAGCTCTATCTAATAAAAATCTTCAAGGTCTACACTCTCAAACTCATGCTAAGGTTGATAAACTTTTTGAGTCAGCTGAAAAGCTAGATATGACTTTCAAGTTAGACAAGTCAAGGATTATGATACCTATACATGAGAAAGTTGAAGCAATTGAGAAAGTTCAGGAGAAGCAACAGGCCCAAATTACTGAGACCTGCAAAATCAAGCCTCTCAAAAAGCTCAATTGGATGAAAGTCAATCTTCAGTAGAACTTCTTCTCTCTCTCCTACTACCTGATGATGCCAAAAAGGGGGATAAGGTAGTTAAGTCCAAATGCTCACCTACTCTAATACTGAAGAAGAAGAATGACAAAGGTGATAACCAGGGAAACTCTGATAAGAGTAGAGGTCATGGAAAAGATCAAGGTCAAGGGCAAAGCAGCAAGATTTTTTCTAGGAAACTAATCTTTGATGCAAGCAAATCTTCTACTCAAAAGAAGACAAGTTCTGAAGCTGCTCAAACTCAAAATCTGATAGCAAGTACTGATACTCAAAATATGATCTCAAGTTCTGATGTTCAGATTCAAGGAGAAAGTAAAGACTCTCAGAAGTTTTTACAAACTCTGAAGCTCAAGGGAAAGCAGACTAATGTCTACTACAAGGATCCCAAGATTCAGACACTTGATGAAGAGATTGCTCGAAGATTATTTCTGAAGCATAATCCTGGAATGGATTTAGAAAATCTCAAGGAGGAAGAAGCTAGATTTAAAGCTGAAAAGACAAATCTAAATCCAAAAGCTTCTGTTGCAAAGAAACCTCCAAGGCCTAAGGAAAAAGACATTGTGATCAAGGAAAAATCAAATACTGAGGCATCAAAGCCCAAAACTAGATCACAAACTAAGATTGATCCCAAAGTTAAAGGGAAAGGAAAAGTTGATGAACCAATAAAGCCACAGGAGATGAAAATTCCTCAAATCCTGATTAAACCTGTGTGTAAACTGGTTCAAGTTCATGATGATACTCTTGTTGAAGATGAAGATGTTCAAAATCTGAAAAGAAGGAAGATAACTGAAGAATCTAAGACAACCTTTGACAAGGCTCAAGTTGTTCAGAGTGAAGAACAGCAAGCTACAGAAGAAATATAAAGTTCTGATAAGGTCATCAAGACATCAACCTCTGACATAGCTCAAGTTGATTTAGACAAGATGAAAGTGGCCGATAAAAAGAAGCTTCTGTGGAAAAATGTCAAACCATCAGATCCAAAGAAAAGCCAATTGCTGTCTGATTTCATGACTATTAGGTTAAATTCTAGAGAACCAAGAGACAGGGCTGGACTAGGTTCTGATGAAGCTAAGATCAAGACAGGAGTTGAAGTTGCTACTAGAGATCCATTTTTATTGACTGACAGACCTCTTCAAGATGTTACACAGAAACACCTTGATAAGGTTATCTCTGTTCAAGTGGTACTGGATGCTCATGACAAGCATAATGTCAAAGAAAATCTGATTCTATTTCTTGAAGATGGAAGGATATATCAAATGTCAGAATCAGATGTGCTGAACAAATCCCTCAAAAAACTTCAATTCTTTCATTATCTTTTAGAGATAAAGTCTGATATTACCAGGAGATGGTCAAATTTCATATTGAAGACCATAAGAGATAAAGCAAGAATTTCTGGTTCAAGGGTTACAGAATTCATTCCAGACATAGTTGAAGATGATGGAAGTGAAATTCCAATGAAGAAGGATTCTGCTAAACTTGAAGTGATTTTGAAAGAGAAATGTCTGTGCTACAATGAAGATTCTTCTCATCCAAGGGTAATAAGACTGGGTGATGGTTTAGAAAGAAACCATATCTCTGCTTTAAGGACTGCAATCTACCAGATTGGAAGTCAAGATGAAGAGATGAAGCAAGTCAAGACTACAATAGCTCAAGTCCTGAGGAATAAAGAAGAAAAGCTGATATCAAACTTTGTCAAGAATCACTTTGGATTCAGATTGACTCAGTGATATTGGTAAAAGCTACAAGGACTGTAAGTTCTAGTTAGTTATCTAGTTAAACTCTTATTGCATTTGTACTTAAATGTTTTTGACATCATCAAATCTATTAACTTGTATATTTTGCATAATTTACAAGTTGGGGGAGATTGTTAGATATATTTGAGATGTCATGTCTAATATGATTTGTGTTTAGTTTTCAGAACTTAACAACAGGACATATCAGGACTTACTGAAATCAGGACTTATTGTAGTCAGAGCTTAATATCAGAACTTAAGATACATATTAGTACTTAAGTGTGGGAAGACTTTTAGTTAAGGAATGAAGCTGATTTACAGGAGAAGATCTGGACTAAAACAATAGAAGATATGCATGGAAAGTGTTAGAGGACTAGAATACTTGTAGAAGATATCTGATTGATATATTTTAGGAGACAGAATTATATTTCATATCAATTAGAAGTTATCTTGTAACTGTGTACTATATAAACACAGACTTAGGGTTTACACTATATGTGTTATCATTATCGAGAAACATTATTCATTATAACCTAGCAGCTCTTAGTGATATTTGTTCATCACTGAGAGAGAACAAAGTTCATATTGTAACAGTGTTTATTGAATATACTTGATCTTTGTTACATACTTGTGTTGAAATCGATTTGATTGTCTAAACACTGTATTCAACCCCCTTCTACAGTGTTGTGTGACCTAACAAATATGTTAGTGTTTATGCCCTAAAGATAACACTATGGTGTTTTTAGTTTAAGACATTTGGATTATTAATATTTATGTTCTATCGATTATTCCTTTTATAATTTATTAATTCTTAATTTACTGCGATATAAATGATAGATTAATAAATGTCTTTGGAATATGATATGTGAATTCCATATCTCTAAGTACGTGACTTAGAAATGAGATTATGAAAATAGTATCAATATTCCTAAAGGTCCCAAGTCGAGTATTATTTTTAAGGGACAATAATAATGCATTAAGACTGCTGTGTTTGTTGATTGATGATGACATCTCATTGATCATAGGTATAGTTATACCAAAGTAAAAAACACAGGCATATGTAAATATACATGGTGCTGGACAGACCCAATATGAGATTCTATATGTCTGGTGTGTCATAAGTAATTTTCACTGTGATAATGATATAATGTCCTTAGACTTTAATCATTATATTTTTATACGAGAAATAATGTACTTTGATTACATTAAAAGTTACCTTTGATCGGGTAATGATAAAAGTATATTTCGGGTATATTATGAATCGTATGAGAAATATGAATGATCTAGAAATGATTTAACCCTCCTAATTTAAGCAATGTTATTATTGGCCTCTTGTGTGAGCTACACTATATAAATGCGTGGCCACGCCTAAATGTTGATTTGATATGATAGTCTACTAATTGATCAAGAAAACTTGGATTAAACTATGATGAGGATGACACATTACATGCCTCTAGTTTAATCTATAATATTTGGTTAAAGGGATTATATTATATTGTACATTATCACGAAAGGTTTAATCGAATCTCCGATTTAATTATTATGACTTGGGTAGTAATGATGTATTACTAGATGCCGCTCATTGTTTAAAATTGTAATATGAGATATTGAAATTATTGTCAACGTAATACAGGGTCACACAAAGAACACTTGAAGGAGAAATAATTTAAATTATGAATTCAAAATAAATAATTAATTTGTTTTATTTATGATATTAATTAAATATGACTTAATAAATAAATAAAATAGAGAAATTACTTAAACTAATTCTGAAATAAGTTATTAATTTATTTAAGTGTGACTTAATTAAATAATAAATTAAGATTTTAGATTAGTATTAATTATAATGAGAAAACTCATTCTTCTCTATATAAACTCTTTGAGGGCTGATTTATATATAAGGATACATGGTTTACAAAACCCTAGCCGTTCAAGGACAAGGAGGAAGAGAGGTAGAGATGGAGTTTTCGGGTGTTAGTACAAATCAATCCTTCATAAAATGCGTTTGTATATATACCGTAGAGCGTAGATCGCGAGATCGGGATACGTGGTGATTCAACAAGGTTTGAAACTCCATTAATCTTCCATTAATGAACTCTTAAAGCTTCTTTAAGGTAAAGATTCTTACTATGAATTAAATATCTATTTTCGCATGGATCCTGCGTAGGGTTTTGATTTTATTCTAATTTAATTTATTTTTACATCATTTTCATTGCGTTTATGTGCACGAAACCCTTCAATGGCATCAGATCCACTTGCGAAAGTGTTTAATTCGTTTATGTGTTTAACCATTTTTGATATATACGCATGTACGTGATTTGCCATGTTTTGATATTGATACAATATGTTTGTATATGTATGGTTTGAATATACAATATTCATGTGAGTTGTATAATCATATGATGATTATATAATCTGTATGTATATTGATATATACATGATTTATGTTTGTTCTTATTATGAGAATCGTATTAGATACGGATTATAAATCAGATGTTGCGGATTCTCTGAAATCTGGGCCTGGTGTCCGATTTTTGTGAACAAATACCTGTTCGATTGGTAATCGAGCGTCTGAACAAAATAGATAGCTAAAGCTATCATCGATTCGTCTATAAGGTGTTTGACGTCGTTTACTTCCTATAAACAATGATTTAATGTTTTTAGAATTTAATTACGATTTTTCTGATTTTTTCCATATTTTGTTTTTATGATTAGATCATGATGTGTATGATATGTTAAGATCAGATTATGTGTTCTAACATATTCTTATATGTTAATTGAGCATGGTGGATGGTTATGGCTTATGACCTTAGGTTAATGGTTTTGCTTTTTTAAATACGGCTTGCATGTCGTTTGATCTTGTAATTATAAATCTCGAATGTAACTCAAGTTTCTAGTAAGTTTATTAGATTATTTTTTATATTTCATTCTTGTAATGTACATGAAGATATGAAGATTTAATATCAAGGAAGGGTAATCTCATATGGAGGCCATCCAAGGAAGCAATACAAGGAAAAGACAACTCAAGAAAGAAGACATGTAATAGTTAGCTTGTATTTATTTTCCACCTTAGATTGACCTAGATCTTTATCATTAGCTTGATAAAGATCACATAGGATGAAGCCATAACTAACCACGACAACTTTATTACACTTTACATATACATGCACATGTGATGAATGTATGTGTAGAGTAGTTTAATGATGCATGCTTAATTAGATTAAGGATGCAGGTATTAGATACGACACCCATTCCATGCTTGCTAAACAAGATAAAATATGTAACGATTCAAGATTTTAAAATGAAAAAATAATTATGAGATTCTCGTGTTTATGAAACACAGAATAAAATACTAATCTTCTTTATTTCTGACATGGGCGATTTTGTCAAAAGCGAGTTCATTGAACTTGTAAGATTGTGGATTTTAAGCGAGACCGTTGTGACTCCCTCACTACCTGGAAATCAAACCATTGACGAATATTATGTTGTGCAAGACATGCCTATATCATAACAAGACTAAGTCTAATTGAAAGCCCTAAGAATTAGTTGTTGATAATCTAAATTTGTATTTTGTATTGTATTACTTGAGTCTGTAAACATGTGAAAGATTAGACTTGAGCATTTTTCAGTAAACAGTCTCAAACCTAAGAATAAACTCTGGAAGAAGATCATGCCTCAGAGAAATTGTGAAGAAGCTTGGAGTTGAATAAATCTGTTTTAGGAAAAATGTTCTAAGTCAAGATATCTACAAGTCACAGATCAAGTTATATAGAGAAGTCATTTGAGAACTCCAAAATAACTTATCGAGAAGTCCATAATAGCTTATAGAGAAGTCTCAAAGATATTGACAAGCCAAATGAAGACATGAAGATTGGAGATATCAACAAGTAAAATTATCATTAGAGATCTCAGAGATATCTACAAGTCAAAATTTATATAGAGATCTATGAGATATCAACAAGTCATTTCTGCACTAGAGAACTCAGAGATATCGACAAGTCAAAATGAAGATATGAAGATTGGAGATATCTACAAGTCAATTTTCTCATTAGAGATCTCAGAGATATCAACAAAGTCATTTCTACATGCAGAAATTTGGAGACCTCGACAATCCAAGTTCACTTATAGAGAACTTAGAGACCTCGATAAGTCAAAGACACTTATAGAGAACTCAGAGATCTCGATAAACCATTATACTTATGGAGATGTCAGTTCTCTATAGATCAAACTGGAGATCTCGATATGAACCTCAAGTAGAGAATACATCTAATCTCTTCGATTGAAAAGTCCACAAAAGCAGCTTGAAGAGTGCAAGATGTTAATAGCAGGACTAATTTCGCGATAATATCAAAGGCCAAGATTAACTGACAAAGGAAAGTCACATACCTACACGATTTGCAATGATACACTAAGCCAGAATGGAAAGCTTTAGAGATAATTTAAAGTAGGGTTTAGTACATCTTATTGCATGTTGTGTAAACCTAGGTTTACTAATCTATAAAGTAAATACTGGTCCTTTGTTTTAGAAGTATCAAACAGATCTAGTTTTTCTTGTAACTCTCTCAAGGAAGAAGTTGAGTTCTTTACTTATAAAGAACCCAAGATTTGAGGTAAAACACTAGCTTGATTTTAATACAAAATTAAGTGAGTTTTAAAATATTATGTGTACTGTTTTATTTCAGCTAATATAATATTACTGCATTTCTAATCTGCTTCGTCAACCAAGTAACAAACAATCAAAAAGCCTTAAAAAATATCTAAAACACATTCACCCCCCTCCGTGTTGTATTAATTACCTAACAAGTTGTATTATAACAAAATATGAAAGCAAACAGATTAAAAATCTTGGAAGAATGAATACACAGAAGATTAACAGTATCAAGATACGAGCCTTTAATAAGACTAACTACACACTATGAAAGAAGAAGATGATGTTGTTTCTAAAGATGGCCAATCCCTTGTACATCCAGATTCTAAAGAATGGACCTTTCACTCCTATGGAAAGAATTGAAGAATCTATATATTGAGACATGGTCATCCCAGCTCATTATGGTCCTAAAGATCCTTCAAAATACACAGAAACTGAGAAAGAAAAAGTCTCTCTAGATAGTGGCCTGCAATTAATTCTGATAGAGTCACTTGACAATGTCATGTACACCAATATTATCAATTGTGATACAGCTAAAAAGATCGGCGAGAAAATATAAATTTTGTGGGAAGGAACAGATGAAGTTAGATCCAACTAAAGGAGAATATTGGTATCTCACTATGAGGGTTTTATGGCTAAACCAAAGGAAAGTATAACTGATGTTTTTGAAAGATTCAATAAGCTGATTAATGACTTGTAGCTTCATGATAAATACTATGAAGCTAAGGAGGTTAACTTGAAGTTTTTGCTCACCCTTCCTGACCATCTAGAACAGAAGATTTCAGCTATAAGAGAATGGAGAGACTTGAGCAGAATGACACTAGAGGTTTTATATGGTATTCTAAAAACCTATGAACCGGAAATTATCCAAAAAAAATCTTTAAGAGTTGTCAAGGGCACATTGTAGATGGATCAAGTGCACTAGTTATTAATGACAACCAGTCATCTGATGATGAACTGGAAATCCAGAGTCCAGTTGTTTCAGGTAATGAGCAAACGAACAAGGAACCACAGAAGCAAGTTATTCTTGAACTTGAAGAGGATGAATTATATATCTTGGATGAACTAGATGAGTTATATCAGTCCATGGCTTACTTAGAAAGGAAATTCTCTAACATTAGAGTAAAGAAGCCAAAGTTCTTCAAAAATAAGGGATAAACATCCAACAAGGACAACAGCTGGAAGGCAAAGGCAAAGTACAACTCTGGCAGCAAAAATGACTATAAAATAGGACCTGTTGATAGGTCAAAAATCAGGTGCTTCAGTTGTGATGATTGGGCCATTTTGCTACAGAATGCAGGAAGCCTAAGAAGGTTAAAAAGGACAAGGCCTATCTTGAATTGGAAGCAAAGTATGAGGCTCTTCTAAGAAAGCAACATGGTAAAGCTTATATTACAGAAGGAAAAAGTTGGGATGATTCAGATAATGATGATGAGGAAATAGAAAACTATGCACTCATGGCCCTGGAGCAAGGAGAGTCATCCTCATCAAAAACACATGTACCGACTTTTACCACTATTGATTTAAATGAAAGTCAATATAAGAAGACTGTTAAAAAGATGAGCATAAAAATGTTCCACATCCATACTAGTATGGTAGAAGTTACTGAAGAGGTCAGTAGGTTATCAAAAGCTAATGAGAAGCTTGAGAGTGAGCAATTCATTTATCAAAACAGCAACCTCGTTGCGAATATAAAATACACCACAGAGCCGGATTCCTAAGATTTTTGAGCGAGTATTCAAGTCCCCTTCAAAAAGGAAGATCTTAAATTTGAAAACGAGTTTTGGGATCCGCTCTAACCTTTAAAAATCATTTTGAAGACTCGAAAACATTTTTAAGAATGTTTGGAGTAATGCTGATTTAATGAAATAAATCAGTCCCAATATATTAGAAAATATCTGAATATTATTATTTAAATAATATTCCCATAAAGGATAATCTCTATAAAAATAATTGAAGTAGAAGTTTTAAAACTCATACTTGAAATGAATAATAAATAACCAAAGATATACTTATACGAAAGTACGATCTTTATTTGAATAATAAAAAATAAGTTTGATTATCGAAATATTATTCTTTATTAAAATAAAGAATATTATTTAATAAAATGAGCGGAGTCATAAGTCCTCGAATGAATATTCAAAATAATATTCATTAAATAAAATAAGCGGAGTCATAAGCCCTCGAATGAATATTTAAAATAATATTCATTAGATAAAATAAGCGGAGTCATAAGTCCTGAATGAATATTAAAAATAATGTTCATTAAATAAAATAAGCAGAGTCATAAGTTCTCGAATGAATATTCAAAATAATATTCATTAGATAAAATAAGCGTAGTCATAAGTCCTCGAATGAATATTCAAAATAATATTCATTAAATAAAATAAAGTTATCGAATAAACCTTATTCGATTAATAGTTTTGAAAACTATATCTGTATATATATATAAATATATATATATATATATATATATATATATATTATACTCGAGAACATCGACTCCCGATTTAGAAATATGTTCACCTTTGGATCCCCTATACTAAGGGTATACGCAACTACTGCTTATCTCTAGCATAGGTATTATGCAACTTATAAGCAATTGAATCAACAATTAGATATCAAGATTACGAAACAGACATGCATATATACCATATCAGCATGCTCCAATATATCGCAAGATTTGCTAATAACAATCATGCACTTATCACAAGATAATGCATATACATATATACATCACAACAACAGTATAACGGGTAGAAAACTTGCCTGAGTGCTCCGGGGTAGACTTAAGCTTAGAGTGGGTCCATTAATCTATGAACAACAACATAAGCCGGAATTAAACCACGTTCGCTTAAGAAACTAGACTTTATCCACTTAGACCCTAATGTTCGCTTATACGCTTAACGATTTGCGTTAATCGTTCGCACACCCTCGGTTCCACCAATTTTAATAAATTAATCGTTACGAATTTTAAGGCGAATATTTCGCGAGTACTCTACCAACTTCCTAATACACCTTACATAATTGTTTCGTAACCTTTTAGGGGACTTAAACAAGGTCTCAAAGTAAAGCGAGGGGTAAAGATTCGTTCGGGAAATGCCGTTACTTAAAACGGTCGTTTCTCCTAAACCGTACATCGGAACCAAGCGATCCACATATCAAAACGAAGCTTACGACACGCTCTAGCTAAAAATGGCAATGTTACAGATTGTTTGTTAAGTTTTATTTCCTGAACACTAAGAACAAGCAGTTGAATAAAAATGGGCATTACGACGACTATGTTTACGCGATTACCAATGTTTAAACTACTCCAATTAACCACCAACCAACTCATAACCATCAATACAACAAAACTTCACCTAAACCATACCACATCAGTCCATAACCTCCAATTTTTTCAACTCAAACAACCACAATCAAGACCTATGAACTATAATCAAGCTTCAATTACCAAAACACTTCAAAATCAAACCAAACTATTAATAATCACAATCCATGCTTCTCATTTCACAAAACCAACCATTAAACTTAATAACAAATATATTAAAGGCTAGGTTTTAAAGTTTATACCTTCCTTGGGAGGTGTTAAGTTGCTAGGAAGCCTTAGGGAGCTTCCTACAAGCTTGATCTTTCCAAAGAAATCAAGAACACAAAGTTAGGCTTTGAAGTTTCTAAAAGTCCGATTGAAAGAACTATAAAAATGAGGGTCTTAACTTGCTTATTTGGACAAGACTTGTGAACAAGAGTTGTAGGCCATCTCAATACCTTTTCAACGAGCTATAGAACACAACATTTGAGTGAGAAATGAAGGAGATACATTAGTTTTAATGTACTGGTTCTGTTTTGGCCGAGAGCAATGGAAATGGGGGAGGAAATGCTTTTGCTTTCTTGTGTTGGTGGAATAATGTGGTGGATAATGATGGGTTGTCTTGATATTTTGCTAGGTTAATAATAAACAAAGGAGTTAGTGAAAGATGATCTCACCATTTGCCATGTGGTTGTGATTTGTGGGGAGATGAGATCATCCCTAGTTAACTATATAATTAACTAGCCATTCCTTCCTAACTATCACTTGGTTTCTTGTTTGATCAACCATCCACTTGCCTTGCCACTTGCAAAGGTATTTACAAGAGTCGTTATTCATTTCTTTGTCCGGTTATCACTCAATCTCGTTGATGGTTTGGTTAAATACCTTAATGGTTTTATTGATAAAATCTTCTTGGTATTTTTAATACCTAAATTAATTCTCCTTTATAATCCTTGAATTTAAAATCCTTCATCTTAATATTAATTTCTTAAATCCCTTAATGTCTGGTGGAAATCTCGGGGAAAAATAAAAGTGCTCGTTTTCGAAATCCGACGGCTTTTACAAACACTTATTTTCTTTATGGAATACTAATACGATCTTAGAATTTCCATAACAGTACCCTATATATCGTGGTCTGATAATTTTTCTTAATCAGCATTGTCAGCAAAAGTTACTATTCATTCAGGTTTCAAAAATTTCTAAAAATTGGGGTTATTACAGATATTAGAGGTTGTGCCATCGCGAACCAGGATAAAATCGCCGTGTGGTATTTTCTTTTCTTGTATTTTATTTTCCACATATATAAATTGCATAACCACTCGATAAAGTTTTAAAAAAAGGGATAAATTATTTTAAAATGCCACAACAATTTTTAAATTAGTAATTAAGCTATTCAACCCCCCCTTTAGCTTAAAATAGCCCTCTTACGAGACCTTACATAAGTAATCAATATCATCCTACAACATCTAATTAAAGCATACATAGATATATATTTACCAGAATCCACAAGAAAATTTAATGGGGAAAAAGTCATTGACCTAGAATTAACCTCCTAAGTTAGATATAACATCCTTCCACAAATATAAGGGAGAGAGATGATCGAGAGAGAGATAAGGGAGAGAGATGATCGAGAGAGAGGGGAGAGAGATGATCGAGAGAGGGAGAGAGATGGGAGAGGATGAAAGTACCTTGTGAAAAAGAAAAAGCTAAGATTAGAAAGATGAAATTTAGGTGTGTGGTGAGGAGAGTCTGTAAATATATATGGGTGGATAACGCAGGTCAGTTGGATTAAATTGATGGTCACGCAAATTTTCGTCTAGGTCTCAACTTGCCATTCTCGGGTGCGACGAGCTTCGACTTCACTCCTCACACATATACATATCTTCTTCCTCAATTAAAAAGTGTTTATCACCCTGTTCAATCACCTCATCTAAACACGCATGAGTCAAATCAAATTCCCCCAAAACCATTAAACCCTAAACCCCCAAAATAGAAACACCTTAAACACTCTTTTTCAAATAAACTCAACCACTAAATTGATCTAATTGAGTGTTAATTTTCCTTTTGGTATCAGTTTCTCTGTTTATAGCGGTGTAAGTTTCCAATTTCTTCACTTTTTTGTGTCTTTTCTCTTTTTAATTGGGTTATGTATATGATTCCTCTCTATCAAAATTAAAATTAAGTAAGAAAAGTCTTGTCATCTGTCATGTTAGACTCTGTGAGATTATAATCTCTTTGTTTATTTTGGTGCAAGTTATTATTTTGATTACATTTTTCATTCGTCGTACTCTTTTTCTTCTCAATGGATAAATAAAAAACATACATGTAAGAAATGGAGGATGCTTTTGTAGCGGTCCAAATAGAGGAGGAGGAACAGGGTGGACTCTGCTATGAAAATACAAATGCTGGATTAAGCAAGATCGATACAAGGTGGTGTCTGGTTGGACGGTTTCTTACTAACTCTCATATAGATTTCCAAGCCATGCAGTACAAGATGGCATCTCTATGGCGTCCGGAAAGAGGATTGTATGTCAAACAACTGGATTATAATAGGTTTCTTTTCCAGTTCTATCATGAAATGGATATCAGGAGAGTCATGGAAGGGAGCCCCTGGTCGTTTGGCCGTTTTCATCTGGTAATGGAACGATTAAAAGATGGAGACAACCCTAGAACACTGGAGATTGATAAGATTGATTTATGGATTCAGCTACATGGTATGTCTACAGGATTCATGTCACAACGAGTGGCTACTGATATTGGTAACTACATTGGTATATATGTTGATGGAGATCCCAATAATTTTATGGGAGTCTGGAGAGAGTACCTAAGGATTCGAGTAACTTTGTCACTAGATAACCTTATTAAACGGAGAATGAAGCTCGAGACATCAGAAAAGGAATGGTGTTGGGTTAATTTCCAGTATGAAGTTATTCCAACCTTTTATTTCATTTGCGGAATGATCAGTCATGGTGAAAGGTTTTGTGACAGAGGTTTTGATACTCCAATGGAGAAAATTGGGAAACCATATGGAGCCTGGCATCGTGCAGATTCAAGGAGGAAAACCCATACGGTGGGATCTAAGTGGCTTCGTAGTGGTGGTGCTTCTCAGGCGAATAATTCTGGGGGAAGAGGCGATGTAACTGCATATACGCACAATCCCGTAAAAAATGCGTTGGTTCAACAAACTAGCGCCAGTTCAGGATACGGTTCACAAGGAAACATGACAACTCGGGGAAAAATGGAATGTGAAATCACTGAAATGTCGGGGAAGATAAATCATAATATCCCTAGTCAGATATTTATACAAAATTCAAGTTTAAGTTTGGAGGGAAACACGAATGGGCCGGATACTGCTGAGTTAAATGTTTTGGACTCAAAAATACGTAGGATAGACCCTGTCCACAATACTGTTACACTTACAAATCAGGCCCACGACACGAGTATGGAGATACTGATGACAGATTCCACTGAACCAAAAAACGGATTATTGGCGGGTGCTGCTTCGCATACCCGCCAGTCATCATGAATGCACTAGCTTGTAACTGCCAGGGCCTGGGTTCACCTGGAAAGATTCAGTTCCTTCAAGAAGTAACCCGTAGTGAGAAGTCATCATTTGTCTTTCTTTGTGAAACTATAAGTCGTTATGAGAAAATGGAAAAGCTATTTAGTAAGTTAGGGCTTGAAGGTTTTATTGTTGTTGAGCCTCAAGGGAAAAGTGGAGGAATTGTTCTACTCTGGAAAAATGCAGAGGCTGTGAACCTGTTAAGTTTTTCTCGTTCCCACATTGAGATTTCTGTATAAGGGGTGGGATCAAAAAGTTGGCGTTTGACAGGTATCTATGGAGAGCCTTCGAGGATACAAAGGTTTAAAATGTGAGAGCTTTTAAAGAACTTATCTCGTTATGCGAATCTACCTTGGTGTGTAATGGGAGATCTCAACAATGATACATCTCAAATAGATAAGATGGGTGGTCCTCCATACCCAAATCATCTTATTGACGGATTTAATGACTGTCTTTACGAAGCTAATCTTCATGATCTTGATATAATAGGTCACCAGTTTACATGGGAAAAAGGATGAAACAAGTATCATTGGGTGGAGATCAGACTGGATCGGGTGTTAGCAAATACGCAGTGGTTAAATTTTTTGGATATGGCTAAAGTCTACAATTTGCAGGGCTCCCCATCAGACCATAGCCCGCTGCTGTTATGTCCGGAAATGCAGTTGAGAAGAAATAAGAGTAGGCCATTTCGGTTTGAGAACGCTTGGCTTACTGAACCAATGTGCTCTCAAATCATTAAAGATTGTTAGGAAGAGGAGGAAGACAGTACTCTTCTTCAAAAACTGAGTAAGTGTGCAGAGAGTTTGAATGTATGGGGAAAATAAATTACAGGTTCTTTTAGTAGCCGTATCAAGGATTGGAGTTTGAGCTACTGCTTGTGGAGCTTGAGACAGTCAAACAAGAGAATGAATATCTAAAGAAAAAGTTGAAGTGTGCTAGTGAAATAGAACTTGTGTTAAAAGAAAAGATAGAGAAGAATGGGTTGGTAATGAAGTCATTCAGGAATGCATCTCAGCTAGTTAGTCAGTACTATGAGAAGAATAAGTCATATGCAACCTGTAACACCCCCAGATCCGGGGTCGGGGATCCGGGTCGTCACGGTCTTTCTTTCCACAATATCACTTAACTTCATTAATAATAAATAACCTCATGCTGTGACCCCACACTAACACACACGACAACACGTTATAGTCTCAGAGATGAAATTGAAATAAGTACAAGTCCTCGAATCCACAATTTAAAAGTTATTACAACCCAAAATGATTACTTGATAAGTTTACAGTTAATTTCCATTATCTGCCACAAGTTATAATTATACATAATTGATTCCCAATAGTAGAATGCCTGATCTACAAATAGGTCTACCTCTGCAGCTATAGCAGCTACGATATCAACGGAAAGACGTGGGACGCTTCCCACGCGCTTGCGCTGGGTCTGCTTGAGTCTGGCCATCTTTCCTAACTGTTGTTGTGTGATGAAGAAATGAAGCAAGAGTGAGTATTATAGCTCGCAAGATAATATATAGTGTAAACAATAATGCAAGTATCTAAATGGATAACTTACTAGAACCCTTTATCAAGTGTAAGGTAATTACTTACTGGATATACGCTTAAAGGAAGATGAAGTTACAAATTACTTCACTATACTTATACCATTTTAGAAAACTACTTGAACTACCACTGTTCAGAGTATACTAGGTTTCAAAAGTTCATCCCATAGATGAGACCACAAGTTAAGACTTGAATAGATTCAATCTTTGAAATATTATTGAATGAAATGAAGTTACGAGATACTTCATTAAGTCCCGATATATATTTCCATATATATATCTCTTATACATTTCCTGGAAACCTCTGTCATGTAAAGTATGAACATAGTTTGTAATATCCAATGAATTTTGGAAAGAAAAGAATTTTGGCATAAACCCGATATCTTGCTGATCAGGCAAAGATACCAATAAGTAACCTTATCTACTAGTAGATGGACGAATTCCCCACTGGTCATCACCCTGGCCGCATTAGGACCTATGCTGGACTGCCACTCAGCCACTTACACATTGATGGACTCCCACTGAGCCACTTACACTTTCATGGATGCCCACTGAGCCCATGTTTCTTATGCCGACTCAAATAGATGGACTTACTTCCTGAACGTTGGGTAAGTAATCAATTCATTTATCAAAACAGCAACTTCGTTGCGAATATAAATATACCACAGAGCCGGATCCTTTAGATTTTGAGCAAGTATTCAAGTCCCCTTCGAAAGGAAGATCTTAAATTTGAAAACGAGTTTTGGGATCCGCTCTAACTTTTAAAAATCATTTTGAAGACTTGAAAACATTTTTAAGAATGTTTGGAGTAATGCTGATTTAATGAAATAAATTAGTCCCGATATATTAGAAAATACCTGAATATTATTATTTAAATAATATTCCCATAAGGATAATCTCTATATAAATAATTGAAGTAGAAGTTTTAAAACTCATACTTGAATTGAATAATAAATAACCAAAGATATACTTATACGAAAGTACGATCTTTATTTGAATAATCAAAAATAAGTTTGATTATTGAAACATTATTCTTTAATAAAATAAAGAATATTATTTAGTAAATAAGCGGAGTCAAAAGTCCCCGAATGAATATTCAAAATAATATTCCTTAAATAGAATAAACGGAGTCATAAGTCCTCGAATGAATATTCAAAATAATATTCATTAAATAAAATAAACCGAGTCATAAGTCCTCGAATGAATATTCAATTAATATTCATTAATTAAAATAAAGTTATCGAATAAACCTTATTCGATTAATAGTTTGAAAACTATATCTATATATATATCTATATATATATAATATACTCGGGAACATCAACTCCCGGTTTTAGAAAATGTTCGCCTTTGGATCCCCTATACTAAGGGTATACGCAACTACTGCTTATCTCTAGCATAGGTATTATGCAGCTTATAAGCATTGGAATCAACAGTTAGATATCAATATTATGAAACAGACATGCATATAAACCATATCAGCATGCTCCAATATATCGCAAGATTTTACTAATAACAATCATGCATCTATCACAAGATAATGCATATACATATATACATCACCACAATAATATAACGGGTAGAAAACTTGCCTGAGCGACTGGGGGTGATAAAAGGCTTGGGACGAGTCTGGTAACCTATAAACAACATATAAGTTGGAATTAAACCAAAGTCGCTTAAGAATCTAAACTTTAACCAATTAGAGCCTAACGTTCGCTTTTGCGCTTAACGATTCACTTAAGTCGCTCGAGTACCCTCGGCTCCACCATTTTTAATAAATTAACCATTAGAAATTTTAAGGAGATTCTTTCGCGAGTACCCTACCAACTGCCTAACCCACTTTAACAATTGTTTCATACTCCAATTAGTCATTTAAGGGCCTTAACCAAGGTTTCAAAGTAAGGCGAGGGGGTAATGGTTCGTTCGCGAAACGCCGTTACTTAAAACAGTCGTTTCTCCTAAACCGTACATCGGATTCAAGCGAACCACATATCAAAACGAAGCTCATAACATGAACTATCTAATCATGGCAATAGTCAAAATCTAACAGTGAGTTCACGGGTCCTGATGTTAAGAACAACAGCAGTCTAAGGTAAATCGGGCATTACGACGGATATGTTTACGCGATTACCAAATTTGTACAACTCCAAATCAATCCACAATCAATCCCACAATTATTACTACAACCAAACTCCATCCATACTCTAATACAACAGCCCCAAAATCTCAAGATTTCCAATTTATACAACTCTTAATCATGAACTAAAAGCTTATACTTAAGTTCATTAACTAATAATCAAGATTTACTACTTCAAAACATTACAAAACCAACCCAACTCTAAATATACCATAATCATGCTTCTCATGAACTATACTACTCATAACAAGCTCTTAACATTCAATAATAAGGCTAGGTTAAGAGATTATACCTTCCTTGAGAGTAGGAGTAACTAATGAGCTTGAAACAACCTTGGAAAATCCTTACAAAAGCTTTATCTAAACAAAAACACAAGATCAAAATTATTAAAATCTTGAAAACACTATTCACCCTCTTCTTCCATGAATTATTGGAAGAGATTGTGAAGGAATTGGAAGCTTAGATTCATAGGATATCTATATCTATGTACAAGGAACCTTGGATAATACCTCACTAATTATCAAAGCTTGGAACTTGAATTTGGATTTTTTTCTTCTTTGAAAAAGAAAAAGGCCGAGAGCTTCTTCTTAGAAATGCAAAGTCAACTTCTCAAATTTGATTTTGTGTTATGAATTGTTGGCTTGGTTGTTTCCTTTGTTTTATTTAATTAAATTGTTACCATGGTAAAAATTGTGTGGCTTATAATCAACCAACAAATCCTTCCCATTTGGTCATGCTTATTTCATATTCCCATACTTGTCTTCTTCTCGTTGGTGTGAAGACATCATCATCACTAACCTCTTTGATTAACTCCTAATTAATTGGCTAATGATCGCTGATCTGTTATACGATTCGCTTAACTTTCGTTTTCGTTTATCATTTGAGGGATCATACCCGGGATCTTATTACTTGGGTTCCCTTAACCTTTCTCAATACATTATATTCCTTTTATGATCCTCTCTTATAATCCTTGAATTTAAATCCTTTTTATCCTGTTTCCTTATACTCAATTCTTTCGATATCTGGTGGATTTTTGGGAAAAATCAAAGTGTTCGAATTTGGATTCTGACGATCTTTACATACACTTAAATACCATATAGAGTACTAATAAGATCTCAGAATAACAATAAAAGAACCTCTACAAGGTGAGGCATGAAAAGTTTTCTTATTCAGCATAATCAGCAAAATCACTATTCATAAGGGTTACAAACAGTCCAAAATTTTGGGGTTATTACAGTCTCCCCTCCTTAAAAGGATTCCGTCCCGGAATCAAATAGAAAACAAATGGGGGTACTTTTCTAGCATTGCGCTCTCTAGTTCCCAAGTTGATTCTTTCACATTATGATTCTGCCATAGCACTCTGACTAGCTTGATCACTTTGTTCCGAAGCACATGCTCCTTCTTATCCATAATCTTTACTGGTTTCTCCACGTAAGTCAGATCTGGTTGCATATCCACCTGCTCATACTCCACTATGTGTCTGACATCCCGCTGATACTTCCTTAGCATTGACACATGGAACACATTATGAACTTGATGTAGGTTCGGGGGTGGCCAGCTCGTAAGCCAACTTTCCACTCCGTCTTAGTATCTCAAAAGGTCCAATGTATCTTGGGCTTAGTTTCCCTTTCTTTCCGAACCTCATTAATCCCTTCCAAAGGGATACTTTAAGAAGTACTAAGTCCCCTACTTCATACTCCTTGTCCTTTCGGGCTAGGTCTGCATATTTCATCTGTCTATCTTGGGCTACTACCAGCCGTCCTCTGATGAGATCCACTATGTCTTTGGTCCTTTGGACCACTTCGGGTCCGAGCATCTTCTGGTCTCCTACTTCATCCAAGTATAAGGGAGATCGACACCTTCTTCCGTACAGGGCCTCATAAGGTGGCATTCCGATGCTGGCATGAAGGCTATTGTTATAAGAAAACTCGATCAATGGCAAGTGATCATCCCAACTTCCTTTAAAGTCTATTGCACAGACTCTCAACATATCCTCTAGTGTCTGGATGGTCCTTTCACTTTGCCCATCCGTTTGGGGATGGTAAGCGGTACTCATATTTAATTTGGTCCCCGCACATTCTTGAAAGCTCCTCCAAAATCTGGAGTTGAACCTGGGGTCTCGGTCTAAGACAATGGACGCTGGGACTCCATGTCGCGTCACTATTTCCTCAAGGTAAATGTCCACCAGTCTATCGACCGTGTATCTCTCATTGATAGGAATGAAATGAGCTGACTTTGTCAGTCGGTCTATAATCAGCCATATGGCATCATGATTGGCTTTCGTACTTGGTAAGCCGACAACAAAATCCATGGCTATCTGTTCCCATTTCCATTCGAGAATCTCCAGGGGTCGTAAAAGTCCACTGGGTCTCTGGTGCTCTGCCTTTACTCTTTGGCAAGTCAAACATTTTCTTACCCATTCTGCTACGTCCCTCTTCATGTTGGGCCACCAGTAATACTCCTTCAAATCCCTATACATCTTGGTGCTTCCCGGGTGAATGAAATACCTTGAACTATGGCTTTCATCCAAAATCTCGTCTTTAAGCTCTTGAACATTCGGAACCCAAATCCGGTAGGAGTACCTCATTATCCCTTTATCATCTCTCTCAGTATGGATCTCTTCTCCAGTCATTGACTCTCTGCCTTTATTCATTAGTTTCTCTTGGCACAATCTAATCTTTTCCAATAACTCTGGCTGCATCGAGATCTCAAACAGCTTTTCAGTTCCGGCTCCGGTTACGTTTACTTCTATTTCCATTCTTTCGAAATCCCTTATCAATTCCTCCGAATTCATTATCATTTTGAGTCTTTCCTTCCTGCTAAGGGCGTCAGCCACCACATTGGCTTTCCCTGGATGATAGAGAATATCACAATCATAGTCCTTGATTAGTTCTAACCATCACTTCTGGCGCATGTTGAGCTCTTTCTGCGTAAATATGTACTTGAGGCTCTTATGGTCTGTGAAAATCTCGCACTTCTCTCCATACAAGTAGTGCCTCCAAATTTTTAAGGCAAAAACTATTTCCGCGAGCTCCAGGTCATGAGTAGGATATCTAATCTCGTATTCCTTCAGTTGTCTCGACGCATACGCAATCACCTTACCGTGCTGCATAAGCACACACCCTAATCCTTTGTGCGACGCATCACTATATATCACAAAATCTCCTTTTTCAACTGGCAATGCCAACACCGGGGCCGTTACCAACCTTTTCTTTAATTCTTGAAAACTGTTCTCGCATTTTTCCATCCATTCAAACTTCTCTGTCTTACGAGTTAGTCGTGTCAAAGGGGCTGCGATCTTCACAAAGTCCTGTACAAATCTACGATAGTAGCCGACCAATCCTATGAAACTCCTTACCCTGTGGGTGTGGTTGGCCTTTCCCAATTTGAGACCGCCTCTATCTTGGAGGGGTCCACCAATACTCCTTCTTTATTGATAACATGTCCTAAAAACTGTACTTCATTCCGCCAGAATTCACACTTCGAGAATTTGGCAAATAACTGTTCCTCTCTGAGTATTCTTAGAGCTATCCTTAATGCTCTGCATGTTCTGCCTCGGTCCTTGAGTAGATTAAAATATCATCGATAAAAACTATCACACACTTGTCCAAGTACTTCTTGAATCCTCTGTTCATTAAATCCATGAAAGTCGCTGGGGCGTTGGTTAATCCAAATGACATTACCAAGAACTCATAGTGCCAATACCTGGTACGGAACGCGGTCTTGGGAATATCTTCGGGTTTAATCGTTAGTTGGTGATATCTAGTTCTCAGGTCAATCTTGGAAAAATAAACAGCATCCTTTAGCTGGTCGAACAGATCGTCTATTCTAGGTAACGGGTACCTGTTCTTTATGGTTAACTTGTTCAACTCTCGGTAGTCGATGCACAGCCTCATGCTCCCATCTTTTTTCTTAACAAATAACATTGGTGCTCCCCACGGAGACACACTGGGTCTTATCATACCCTTATCCAAAAGTTCCTGCAATTGGGTAGCTAATTCCTTTATTTCTAATGGGGCTAACCGGTAAGGTGCCTTTGAAACTGGCGTCGTCCCTGGGGCCAACTCAATAGAAAATTCAATCACTCTATCGGGTGGTAGTCCCGGAAGGTCTTGTGGGAATAAATCTTCAAATTCGTTGACTATCGGAATATCTTGCAAGTTGGGCACATCTTTCTGTGTGTCCACCACATAGGCTAACTAAGCCTCATTTCCTTTTCGTTGCATCTTATTGGCCTGGGCCATGGTCAAAAATTTCTGTGTCTGCCTCTTTCCTCTAAATATGACTTCTTTCTTCCCTGGGATATTCAACTTAACTTTCTTCCCCTTACATTCTATCTGAACATCATTGCTAGATAGCCAGTCCATTCCCAAAATTACATCAAACTCCCCTAATTTAAAAGGAATCAGATAAACAATAAAAGATTGTTCCCCATATTCCTAACTCACAGGCGGGGTGAATCTGGTTAACAGGAATAATTTCATGGTTGGCTATTTCCACTTGTAAGGGTTCTATCAAGGGTTTAGCCTTAAGTCTTAATTTATGCGCAAAGTCCTTCGATATAAAAGATTTAGTTGCTCCAGAATCAAATAAAACATTTGCACTGATTGAATTTAGAGAAAGGGTACCTGCTATCACATCTGAGTCTTTCATAGCATCTTGGACTGTCATGTTGAAAGTCCTTGCAGTAGGTGGCTTATTAGAAGCAGCTCTGCTTGCTCCTGAAGCTGCTGGTTTGTTCATTGGGCATTCCCTCTTCCAATGACCCGGGCGTCCACACTGATGACAAGTGGTGGTTGGAATGATAGCAGGGGTTGATGAAGGGCACTTAGTTAAATAGTGACCCTCTCGACCGCACTTAAAGCAGGTTACTGGCTTTCCCTTACACTCTCCAGAATGCATCCTTCCACAAGTGTTACAGGCTGGCAATGGGGGTCGAGACTGGTTGGAATAGGACATTCTTGACTTCTGGCCGCTCTGGCTCACATTCACACTCACAGGCCGCTTAAACCTAGTACTCCTTCCTGGTAGGGACACTGCTCCTCGATTAATTCTAGTTGGGAAGCTCCCTCCTGTGGAACCTCCACCCATGCTCATACTTTTCCTTTTTATTCCCTTCTTCTCTCTTTCCTTCTGCATTTGTTCACTTTCGGCTTCTGCAATTGTTGCCTTTTGCACCAGAGTGGCATAATCTGTAAGCTCAAGGATTGCCACCCTATTCTGAATCCATGGTTTCAGTCCCTACTGAAACCTCCTAGCTTTCTTTTCCTCGGTGCTCACAAACTCCGGCACAAACCTTGATAACTCAGTAAATTTTGCTTCGTACTCTGGCACAGATAGATTATTCTGCTTTAGCTCCAAGAACTTGAGCTCCATCTGGTTCTCCATAAACCTCGAGAAATATTTTCACAAAAATAACTGACTAAACCTCTCCCAGGTTAGGATAACATTTGTCTCCATGTTTTTCTTGGCCTCCCACCAGTAGTTGGCCTCTCCTTTCAGAAGGTAGGTAGCAAATACAGTCTTCTGTGCCTCATCGGTACTCAGAATCTCAAAGGATTTTCCTTTAGCCATGCCCTTGCCTCAACTGGGTCGGCTGATCCGTGGAACTCAGGGGGCTTAAGGGTCTTGAAAGCCCTGAAAGAGTTTGCCACAACATTGTTATTTTCTTGAGGGGGTGGGTTGGGTTGACGTTCCAAGTTCTGCCTTAGTAGTTGCATGAACTGTCCCATGGGATCCATGCCTAGGTTTGGTACTGGTTGCTCAACCTCAGTTTCTCCTTCTTCAGCCTCTATCTCAAATCCTTCAACATCATATGTTTCCTCCTCCTCTTCATACAGGGAGTCATCCTGTTCAACATAATACTCATCTTCCTCTTCACTGTGTTCTTGGTTCCCACCGTCCTGGTTATGGCTTCCCTGGTCCTCAGATCCAGGGTTCGCTCTAGTTCCAATCTTTCTTGGCGGCATGATACTGATAAATTTTTGGGAAATTCAATGTTAGGTCACAATCATACATAAAATTGTGCCTTGCATAGTTCTATAATGGGGAAAATGTATCTCGTAATTCTATTATATTATGACAGTTCTAATAAGAAGTGCAATAATAATAATGATAAAAACAGTGATCTCGTCACTAAGGAACTAAACTGAAGGGAAACAAATATATACATAATGCGAGAAATACATAGTTCGATCTGTTCAAAAGTACAACAGTGCTACAGTCATCTACCCAAAAGTGATATACAAGAGTCTATCTATCTAGTCAGAGAAAGGGATACTATATACAAGTCAACTATCCTCAAAAATTGGCTCTTACTATGGCCTCGACTAACTAGACGACTAGACTACCACATCACTGGTCCTGAATCACACACCGGAGCGGGTCAGCTCCCACACTCTTTCCATCGCACGACGGAAAATGTAGTCAGCCTGCCTCCTAGAGATCCTGCCATATCTGTCCCCCTGAAGTGATCGGAGTCTCGCACGGGCCGTGAGCTCTATCTCATTCAGCTCCCTCCACAGGGATCGGGGTATGGTAGCTCTAGCCTCATAAACTCGGGCACGCCTACCATCCCTCTCCACCTCCAACTCCCTCCTGACCTCATCCAGTCGGGCCTCAGTAATAGCCACTCGAGTCCTCAGTATATCCTGAACATAGCCGTGGGCTAACAAAGACTGCCTATGGGCAGGGTCGAGAGGTGGTGAATCCGGAGCCGCTGGGGGTGCCTCCTCGGTCTGCCTAGGCTCGGGAGTATGGTTCTCAGAGCTGTCATCATAGGGTCTCCAAGATAGTGGTGGAGAGGTAGAAGGTCTCACCACCGGAGTGAGGGAAAAGGGGTACCAGTGTACTCTACCATAGCTCCGACATGCTCCTCAGCTACTAGGACCTCATCCGGGTCCTCCTCATCTGAACTCGCAATAACCTCCGTCTCTGACTCCTCTGAGGGGTCCTCCTCCTCCTCCTCCTCCTCCTCCTCCATCTCAGGCTCCTCCTGATCCTCGGCATCTAGCAGTGCCTTATCATGCTCACGCTCGAACATCTCTGGGTCCTCTATCTAATGTGCCTACATATTAAACGATCTAAGTTACTATCATGATACTTATAAGGTTTCCCGTAAGGGTTTTAACTGTCAGTTCTACTTTAAGTAGTCCGACTATGAACTTGGCAAGAGTTCTTATTATCTTTGTGAGTTTATTATTATATCGTCGCATCATCTCTGAGGTTTATAACGCTTAGCTCTGATACCATTTCTGTAACACCCCTAGATCCGGGGTCGAGGATCCGGGTCGTCACGGTCTTTCTTTCCACAATATCACTTAACTTAATTAATAATAAATAACCTCATGCTGTGACCCCACACTAACACACACCACAACACGTTATAGTCTCAGAGATGAAATTGAAATAAGTACAAGTCCTTGAATCCACAATTTAAAAGTTATTACAACCCAAAATGATTACTTGATAAGTTTACAGTTAATTGCCATTATCTGCCACAAGTTATAATTATACATAATTGATTCTAGAATGCCTGATCTACAAATAGATCTACCTCTGCAGCTATAGCAACTACGATATCAATGGAAAGACGCGTGACGCTTCCTACACGCTTGCGCTGGGTCTGCTTGAGTCTGGCCATCTTTCCTAACTGTTGTTGTGTGATGAAGAAATGAAGCAAGAGTGAGAATTACAGCTCGCAAGATAATATATAGTGTAAACAATAATGCAAGTATCTAAATGGATAACTTACTAGAACCCTTTATCAAGTGTAAGGTAATTACTTACTAGATATAAGCTTAAAGGAAGATGAAGTTACCAATTACTTCACTATACTTATACCATTTTAGAAAACTACTTGAACTACCACTGTTCAGAGTATAATAGGTTTCAAAAGTTCATCCAATAGATGAGACCACAAGTTAAGACTTGAATAGATTCAATCTTTGAAATATTATTGAATGAAATGAAGTTAAGAGATACTTCATTAAGTCCCGATATATATATCAACATATATATCTCTTATACATTTCCTGGAAACCTCTGTCATGTAAAGTATGAACAGAGTTTGTCATATCTAATGAATTTTGGAAAGAAAAGAATTTTGGCATAAACCCGATATCTTGCTGATCAGGCAAAGATACCAATAAGTAACCTTTTCTACTAGTAGATGGACGAATTCCCCACTGGTCATCACCCTGGCCGTATTAGAACCTATACTGGACTGCCACTCAGCCACTTACGCATTGATGGACTCCCACTGAGCCACTTACACTTTCATGGACGCCCACTGAGCCCATATTGCTTATGCCGACTCAAATAGATGGACTTACTTCCCGAACGTTGGGTAAGTAATCAATTCATTTATCAAAACAGCAACCTCGTTGTGAATATAAATATACCACAGAGCCGGATCCTTTAGATTTTGAGCGAGTATTCAAGTCCCCTTCGAAAGGAAGATCTTAAATTTGAAAACGAGTTTTGGGATCTGCTCTAACTTTTAAAAATCATTTTGAAGACTCGAAAACATTTTTAAGAATGTTTGGAGTAATGCTGACTTAATGAAATAAATCAGTCCCGATATATTAGAAAATACCTGAATATTATTATTTAAATAATATTCCCATAAGGATAATCTCCATATAAATAATTAAAGTAGAAGTTTTAAAACTCATACTTGAAATGAATAATAAATAACCAAATATATACTTATAAGAAAGTACGATCTTTATTTGAATAATCGAAAATAAGTTTGATTATCGAAACATTATTCTTTAATAAATTAAAGAATATTATTTAGTAAATAAGCGGAGTCATAAGTCCTCGAATGAATATTCAAAATAATATTCATTAAATAAAATAAACCGAGTCATAAGTTCTCGAATGAATATTCAATTAATATTCATTAATTAAAATAAAGTTATCGAATAAACCTTATTCGATTAATAGTTTGAAAACTATATCTATATATATATCTATAAATATATATATAATATACTCGGGAACATCGACTCCCGGTTTTAGTAAATGTTCGCCTTTGGGTCCCCTATACTAAGGGTATACGCAACTACTGCTTATCTCTAGCATATGTATTATGCAGCTTATAAGCATTGGAATCAACAGTTAGATATCAATATTATGAAATATGCATGCATATAAACCATATCAGCATGCTCCAATATATCGCAAGATTTTGCTAATAACAATCATGCATCTATCACAAGATAATGCATATACATATATACATCACCACAACAGTATAACGGGTAGAAAACTTGCCTGAGCGACTGGGGTGATAAAAGGCTTGGGACGAGTCTGGTAACCTATAAACAACATATACGTTGGAATTAAACCAAAGTCGCTTAAGAATCTATACTTTAACCAATTAGAGCCTAACGTTCGCTTTTGCGCTTAACGATTCACTTAAGTCGCTCGAGTACCCTCGGCTCCACCATTTTTAATAAATTAACCATTAGAAATTTTAAGGCGATTCTTTCGCGAGTACCCTACCAACTGCCTAACCCACTTTAACAATTGTTTCATACTCCAATTAGTCATTTAAGGGCCTTAACCAAGGTTTCAAAGTAAGGCGAGGGGGTAATGGTTCGTTCGCGAAACACCGTTACTTAAAACAGTCATTTCTCCTAAACAGTACATCGGATTCAAGCAAACCACATATCAAAACGAAACTCGTAACATGAACTATCTAATCATGGCAATGGTCAAAACCTAACAGTGAGTTCACGGGTCCTGATGTTAAGAACAAAAGCAGTCTAAGGTAAATCGGGCATTACGACGACTATGTTTACGCGATTACCAAATTTGTACAACTCCAAATCAATCAACAATTAATCCCACAATCATTACTACAACTAAACTCCATCCATACTCTACTACAACAGCCCCAAAATCTCAAGATTTCCAATTTATACTACTCTCAATACTGAACTAAAAGCTTATACTTAAGTTCATTAACTAATAATCAAGATTTACTACTTCAAAACATTACAAAACCAACCCAACTCTAAATATACCATAATCATGCTTCTCATGAACTATACTACTCATAACAAACTCTTAACATTCAATAATAAGGCTAGGTTAAGAGATTATACCTTCCTTGAGAGTAGGAGTAACTAATGAGCTTGAAACAACCTTGGAAAATCCTTACAAAAGCTTTATCTAAAAAAAAACACAAGATCAAAAATTTTAAGATCTTGAAAACACTATTCACCCTCTTCTTCCATGAATTATTGGAAGAGATTGTGAAGGAATTGGAATCTTAGATTCATAGGATATCTATATCTATGTACAAGGAACCTTGGATAATTACCTCACTAATTATCAAAGCTTGGAACTTGAATTTAAATTTTTTTCTTCTTTGAAAAGAAAAAGGTCGAGAGCTTCTTGTTAGAAATGCAAAGTCAACTTCTCAAATTTGATTTTGTGTTATGAATTATTGGCTTGGTTGTTTCCTTTGTTTTGTTTAATTAAATTGTTACCATGGTAAAAATTGTGTGGCTTATAATCAACCAACAAATCCTTCCCATTTGGTCATGCTTATGTTATCCTCTTATGTCATCTTCCCACACTTGTCTTCTTCTTGTTGGTGTGATGACATCATCATCACTAACCTCTTTGATTAACTCCTAATTACTTGGCTAATGATCGATGATCTGTTATACGGTTCGCTTAACTTTCGTTTTCATTTATCGTTTGAGGGATCATACCCGGGATCTTATTACTTGGGTTCCCTTAACCTTTCTTAATACATTATATTCTTTTTATGATCCTCTCTTATAATCATTGAATTTTAATCCTTTTTATCCTGTTACCTTATACTCAATTCTTTCGTTATGTGGTGAATTTTCGGGAAAAATCAAAGTGTTCGAATTTGGATTCTGACGATCTTTACATACACTTATATACCATATAAAGTACTAATAAGATCTCAGAATAACAATAAAAGAACCTCTACAAGGTGAGGCATGAAAAGTTTTCTTATTCAGCATAATCAGCAAAATCACTATTCATAAGGGTTACAAAAAGTCCAAAATTTTGGGGTTATTACACAACCATAGCTATTGGATTGGATTATGATGCATTGAACAACAACAAAAAGGTTGTAGGTGATATAGGCAAAATAATTATAGATGAAGATGTCCCAGTTATGCTGAGGAAAATGGATGCACATCTGTTCAAGGCATGTGAAGCAAATTTTAGTGATATTGAGTTGGTGATAAAGCAAGAGCTTGCTGATGAGGATAATAAGAAGAAATGCACAGAAACAACTCCAACTCCTAAAGCTGAGAAGAAGCCTATGGTGAATCAAACTCCCAAAAAACCAATCAAGGAAGTTAAGACTGAGAATGCAGGAAAGAAGAAAAAAACAGAAATGGGAAGGTTGGAATAAACAAAAGCAATAACTTTGCAATTGTTGCAGATGCTCCCAGGAAATAATGTCAAAAGTGTGGCTCTATTAATCATCTAACTCACCTTTGAAAAAAGGTTGTTAGCAAGCCAGGAGTGGGAGCATGCAAGTATAATGAAGCAAAGCCTGATGATCCCTACTCATTTTGTGACAAGTTTGATTGCATACCTTGCAACATGAAAGTAATGACAAGTTGCCACAAACTGAGAGTAGATCTTAAGGAAGTCAATGTTGAGTCCTCAGCTAAAAAGGAAAATGCACATCAATCAATGAATTCTATTATTTTTAAATCATCAAATTCTACTTCTACCAAATTTGTTAACAAGAAGAAAGTACCCAACACTTCTTAGGTTTCTAAACACACATAATCCTTATTGTGTGTAGGGAAAAATTAAGAAGGTCATGTGGATCATAGACAGTGGATGCCCAAGATATATGACAGGTGATATGGCCCTGTTATCACAATTTGAGGAGATGGTTGGCCCATTAGTGACTTTTGGAGACAACGGCAAAGGTTTCACAATGGGATATGGAAAGATAATTTCTAGAAACATTGTCATTGAAGATGTAGCACTGGTAGCTGGTCTTGAAGTGAATCTCCTGAGTGCTAGCCAATTTATAGATAGAGGACTCAATATTTTATTTGACAAAGGAGAATGCCTAATTATCAGCAAAAAGATGGGTGAAACTGCTTTGAAAGGTGCAATGAAGGAAAACTTATTTATTGCAGACCTAGACTTAGCAAATGAGGATGGTATTTGTTTCTTCTACACTAAGTCATATGAAGAACAAAGTAAGCTGCGGCATAAAAAGCTCTCTCACCCGAATTACAAGGAAATTAATACTCTAGTTAAAAATGAATTAGTGAGAGACATGCAAAATCTGGAGTTTGCTCAAAATGAGGTCTGTGAGGCTTGTCAAAATGGAAAAATCAAGAAATCAAGTCACAAGATTAAAACTGTGAATTCCATAAGTTCACCTTTGCAATTTATTCACATGGAATTATTTGGACCAATAAATGTCTTATCAATTTCAAGAAAGAAGTATGCACTTGTGATGGTGGATGACTACTCAAGGTACACATGGGTAGAATTTATGCATTCTAAGGATGAGACTCCACACATCATAATTGAACACATCAAGAAGATTGAGAAGCAGGCTGAAGATCATGAATGTGTGAAAAGATTGAGGAGTGACAATGCCACAGAATTCAGAAATGCAACCTTAACAGAATTCTGCAAAAATAAGGGCATTATTCAAGAGTTCTCAGCTACTAGAACACTTCAGCAGAATGGGGTAGTTGAGAGAAATAATAGTACACTGGTAGAGGCTGCTAGAACAATGCTGCAGGATGCCAAACTGCCAACAAGTTTTTGGGAAGAAGTTGTCAACACTGCATGATATAATAAAAACAGATATCTCATTAACAAGAATCTTGGCAAATCACCCTACTCAATCTTATCTAAAAGAAAGCCTACTGTGAAGCATCTTCATGTGTTTGGAAGAAAGTGTTATGTTTTGAAAGACAACTCTGAATATGTGGGAAAATTTGACTCTAAAGTTTTTTAAGTAATTTTTATAGGATATTCATTGGAGAGAACTGCCTACAAAGTTTATGTGATTGAACAGAAAAAAATTATGAAAAGTGCAGATGTGACTTTTGATGATGACAAGTGTCTAGGCTTGAAATGCCTTGATGAAAATGAATCTGAGGCCCTTAAATGTGAAAATCTCAATATTAATTGTGATTCTGAAGATGAAGCTGAAGTCAACACAAGTAGCAGAACTGATGAAGAGTCAACTGAATAAGTGAATCATGAAAATGGAAGCTCATCTCAATCGCCTAAATTTGATAGAACAAACTCAGGGGGAGAAAGAGGAGAAAGTTCTGCAAATCATGCCAATGTTGAAGAAAATGCAGAAAACTCAAGTCAACAAACTCACACCAGTAAATGGGATAAGAGTCACACAAGAGAAACAATTATTGGTGATCCAACTACTGGAGTGAGGACTAGAAGTGCAACTGCAAATGAATGTCTTCATGCATATTTTCTATCACAAGTTGAGCCTAAGAAAACTGAGGAAGCTCTACTTGGTCCTGATTGGATATCTGCTATACAAGAGGAGCTAAATTAGTTTGAAAGAAACAAAGTTTGGGAATTGGTTCCTGTACCAAAGAACATAAGTGTAATTGAAACGAAGTGGGTGTTCAGGAACAAAATGGATGAAAATGGGATTGTAACAAGAAACAAAAAAATGTTGGTTGCAAAAGAATACTCACAGGAAGAAGGAATTACCTATGATGAAACTTTTGCTCCAGTTGCAAGACTTGAAGTAATAAGGATCTTTCTTGCCTTTGTTGCACACTCAAATTTCAAGGTATATCAAATGGATGTAAATAGTGCATTCCTTAATGATGAGTTGGAAGAAGAAGTTTATGTACAACAACCACCTGGCTTTGAAGATCCAGAATTTTCAGACTTTGTGTACAAATTACTCAAGGATCTCTATGGAATAAAGCAAACACTTAGATTTTGGTATGACACACTGTCAGAATATTTGCTTAAACATGGATTCACTAGAGGAACAATAGACAAGACTCTCTTCTACAAGTAGCATGGTGGTGATATGATCCTAGTTCAGATTTATGTGGATGATATCATTTTTGGTTCTACTAATGAAAAACTATGTTGAAGATTCTCAAAGCTCGTGCAGAGGGAATATGGAATGAGTATGATGGGAGAGTTGAGTTACTTTCTTGGACTTCAATTCAGTCAAAGAAGTGATGGAATCTTCATCAGCCAAACTAAGTATGTCAAGGATTTATTGAAGAAGTTTGGTATGGTTGATTGTTCACCTGCATTAACACCTATATCTACAACTACAAAGTTGGATGAAGATAAAAAGGGCACAAGTGTAGATATTTCAGGTTATAGAGGGATGATTGGATCTTTGCTATATTTGACTACTAGTAGACCAGACATTATGTATACAAGATGTTTGTGTACAAGATTTTAAGTCAATCCAAAGGAATCACATTTGATGGTTGTGAAGAAAATTTTCAGATACCTAAAGGGGACTCCAAACTTGGGATTATGGTATCCTAAGGAAATAGGATTTGAAGCTGTTGGATACACAGATGCAGATTTTGCTGGATGCAGGGTTGACAGAATGAGCACTAGTGGAAGCTGTCAATTTCTTGGACAAAGACTTGTATCCGGGTATAGCAAGAAACAACAATCTGTGTCAACTTCCACAGCTGAAGCTGAATACATAGCTGCTGGAAGTGTGCTCAAGTGCTTTGAATTAGAAATCAGCTAATGGATTATGGCCTAGTGTTACACAAAATTCCAATTATGTGTGACAAATACTAGTGCTATATCTATTGTGGCTAATCCAGTTAATCATTCTAGAACAAAGTACATTGATGTAATGTACCATTTTATTAGAGAACATGCTGCAAATGGTACCATTAAGCTCATTTTTGTTCCAACAGAAAAACAATTAGCTAAAATTTTTACTAAACCTTTGGATGAAGAAACTTTTACCAGACTTGTTGGTGAAATTGGAATGTTAAATTCTTCATCCTAAAGGCAAGAACACAGCTGATGTTTTATAGCAGATTAATTTTTGATAAATCAAAATTCATTTGATTAATTGGAAATTAACTGGAATATAAATTATAAATATTTCAGATTTCTTTGCATATTTGTTTTTTATTTTATTTTGGCTAACTTAGAATTTTTCAAATTCTAAGTAAACTGTCTTTTTGTTAATTCATATCTTCAATATATGAAGTAAATAAAAGACAGATCTGAAAAGCAGCAAAAGTACATGGAAACTGAGTTCTAGATAAGTATAATGACTTCTCGATAAGTCATTTAGAGACCTCTTGAAGTAGTTCTCGATAAGTTAATTTTGGACTTTTCGAGTGGACATCTCGATAAGTTATTTTGACTTCTTGATAGAGTTCTCGATAAGTCTTTATTAGACTTCTCGTGGACATCTCGATAAGTTATTATGACTTCTCGAATAAGGTCATTACTATACTTCTCGAATGGACATCTCGATAAGTCACTCTATGACTTCTCGATAAGTATTGTAGAGATCCCGAGTGAATTATTTTGAGTTCTCTACAAGTAAAATTTAAAATTTATCTTTAACTCAGACTGAAATAATTTTTATTTAATAAATTATTTTTAGTATGATACTTTTGAGATAAATTCATTTTAATTTGATATTGATTTAATCAATAAAAATTTGGAATATTTCAGTTCATTCTGGACAAACTGGGTATTTATTTGACATCTCGATAAGTCATTTTCTAGTTCTCGATAAGTGTCAGGAAAATGACATATCGACATGTATCTATTCTATCACATGACTTTCTCAATAAACAAATACCAAACGTTTTATCCACTTCTTGATAAGTCATATTCACAAGCCTATAAATACCCAGACTTCTACATTGAGTGACTCTTTACGCTTTCGAGATCTCAATTGACCTCATTTCTCCAATTCTCAACCACTCTCTCTCATTTCAAACTTTTTCTCTTTAATTTTTCCTACCCACTCAAATTCAAACACTTACAATGGCATCAAACACAGTTATACCCTTTTCCCCAAATGAAGGAACCAACTATCTTGCATTTATAGATGCAAATTAGGATCCTGATACTTTCAAGAGTTTTATGAAGTTTCTTTCAGAGACATACTTTGCAGGTGCTTTAACTGCAAATCCAGTGCTGTACTTAGATGTTTTCAGGGATTTTTGGAACACTGCTTTGGTGAGAACTGTGGTGCATGAAAACCAGGTTGTATCTATTGTGGTCAACTGCTCCATTAGAGGCCAACAAGTGGAATTTTCTGAGGATGATGTCAATATGGCTTTGGGCATCCCTAATGACAAGATGGTGGAGGTTCCAACTCAAGAAAAGCTAGCTGAGTTCATGGATTTCATCAACTACAGTGAGAAGATCAACTTAGCAAGCCTGAACAAGAATAACTTGAGAAGGGAATGGTCCTTTCTATTTGATTCCAATATGAGGGCCTTCACTTGCAAAAAGACAGGGTATGACAACATCTCAAGTGTTGTCTAGAAGCTGGTGTTCTCAATGGCCCACAACAGACACCTCAATGTAGGTAATCTCATCATGGAGGAGCTGAGCACCAGGCTCTTAATGCCCTTGGCATCAAGAGGTAAGGAAATTTTTCTTCCTAGATTCATAATGTTTGGTTTAAATTTTAAAGTGCATGACGTTCACATGCTAAATGGTATAGATATAACAAAAATAGACAACTGTAAGAAAGTGTCCAAAGTTCTATTTGGTTCACTTACTACAAAAAATAAGGTAATTATAAGTCTTAGACTCACTCTATTCATGTTGGAGAGATTCAGGACTTACCCTTACCTTATGCCTGACATGAGGTCTAACATTGAATCTAGTGCAGTAATGGCTCCTGTCCCTGTGGAAGTACAAATACAGCAACACCAACAGGGGCCTTCCCATACTGAGAACCTTTCTTCTTTACTTATAACATCTAGAAAACCAACCACTTCATCCTCTCAAAAGGGTGAAGTGAGTAAAAAAAGAAGAGAAAGCAGGCACCATTAACTGTAATAAATGAGAGTGGTGAGGATCAAACAGAACCAGAGTTAACCTTGGTCAAGAAACCAAAGAAGGTAAAATAAACTGAGTGGTCAAGCTACCTCTGCATCCTCCTAATATGATGTAATCGAAAAAGAGGAATCAAAACAGACTCTAGGGGCATCCTCTCAATAGGGTGTCTCTATTGAAAAGATCACTCTCCCTAGTGCACCATGTAAAGAGTCTACACCGAAACTTGAACAAATTCAAGTATATGAAAGAAGAAATAAGGATGGCACACACAAAGAGAGCACATCTTTTGAAGCTCCCTCATCTGTTCAGGGAGATCTGCCAACACTCAATTCTGAGATTCAAAATCTAATCTCTTGAATTTCTTCTTCATTCAATCAAACACTTGAATCTGATTCTCAAGTGTTGCCAACATCATGTGACATGGTTCAATAGACTGTGCTCACCACCCAGGACCCAAATTTAGTTGGTGAGAGGCTACATGCTGGGGTAGACCTTAATTGATGACACCAACACAAACATAGGGGTTTCATCAGTTTTTACTGAAGACCTTGTGATAGTTTCAAATGCACCTTCATGTGCAAATCAACCTTCACAGGTTGTAAGGTTTGAGGGTAGTACTCCTGAGGGGGAGCTATCTAAATCATCCCCAATTCAATTGGAGTTCCTCTTTTAAGAAACAACCCCCCTCAAAACCCTAGGTGAAATTGCTCTCACAATTGAAGCTAGGAGTTCAATTTCCAATGATCTTGCTATGGGGGAGGCAAGTACATCACATTCAAGTGATAGTGCTATGAAAGAAGTACAAGGGTTTGAGGCTAAGGTACATGACAGTAACCTAGTCAACTCCCCTCCAATTCCAATGAAGGTTCACACCACAAGTGAAGAACAACAATCTGTCATAACCACAGTTCAACCGGTGAGTCAAACTGTGACATCTGTCACAGGTGGTTCTATTGAGTCTCTACTCTCCACTTCAAACCCGACAGACCAACTATACACCTCTAACCCTTCTCAAACACAATCTCATTTGATCTCACAATGTCTACAGGAGGCAGAAGCTCAACCAACAACTATCAATGATCTTTTAGTTGATCAATTGTCTGGATTGCTCAAATTTCATAACAGCTTCTCACCTCAGACATGTCTAACAAAGATTACCAAGCTATCATGCTTTCCTATCAGACAGAGGTTCAAGAACAGCATGCCAAAATTGTAAATGAAGCTGAATAAGATGGCAATTGTGATTCTTGGCTGGACAAAGACTTTAGTTTAGAGATGGGTACAGTGTTAGCAAGGTTCAGGGAGGAGTACTTGACCATTCTTGGGGGTAATGCCAAATCTCTAACTCCACAAAAAGTTTATGATGCAGTCACCGAGGTCTACAAAGCTCAACTTAAAGCTTTTTATCTTTTTGATAAAGCTCTAAAACTGCAATTGACTGATCATCAAGACAAACAAGGAAACTGGTCAAGGATAAGCTAGTTGAGATCATTCCTTCTCAAGTGGAAATCAAGCAAAAATTCTCTAGATTTGCTGATCAAATGGCCAAGTTTGAATTTTTAATCTATAGAAAAGAGCATCAAGAATCTCAGGGAGTCATTTATAGCTCTGCATGAAGTTGTTCAGAAGCAAATCATAAGTAATAGTGACATCAGGGTCAAACTAGATCAACTCCATCAGGCTAGATATGAGCCATCTGCTATTTTGATGGAAGGAATCAAGGAAGCTGCGCAAGCTACATTTGGCACTTCTCTATCCTCAGCATCTCAACAACCACTGTCAACATCAACCAACTTTTAAATTCAAGCTCTCCAATCTCAAGTCTCCACTTTGCAGTCAGCCAATAAGTCATTGACAACTCAAGTATCACAGCTCACAGCTATGGTCCAAAGTGAACATGATGATATTCAAACCTTGATGGACTCCTATAAGCATCTATAAATGCAGAATTCAGTCTTATTGGGAGCCATCATGGGAGCACTCAACATTCATTTGCCTGCACTTCCAGAAGCTGTCAGACCTGAAATCCCTACACCTCACATCTTGCCTACTAACAAGACTAAGGTAAGGGGGAGATTGAGGCTAGGCTATTAAGATCATCTGTCCAAGCATCTGTTCAAGATGTTCAAAAAGGCAAATCCATGGAAGTTGATGTTGGAATGGAGAGGCTTATAATAGCAGTTGAGGAACCTATTCAAAGCAGGGAATTTGATGAATTGCTAAAGGCTCTCAGGGCTTCTCTAAATAACAACTTCTTCACATACAAAAAGGCCTTGGACAAGACACTAAATTTCATAAGGGTGATCTTAGTGACAAGGGATAACTTTCAAGACAAAAGGATTGTGATCAATATAAATGACTCTGGTGTGGATAGGTGTATACATGTGTCCCTTAATTATCTCATAACAAGTAGGGCATCTGAATTGGACATTCTGATCAACAAAGTTAACAGAGTTATTCATGAAGACACACTCTTGCTCAATAAATTGATAAAGGCTCAAGTAGCTGCTTTTTCAGAAGCATATTTACAACCAAGCAAGGGAGTGGTATACATCTGTCCAACCACCAAATATTGCAAACATTTCCTGATTCCTAAGCAATGTGTCATGGCAAACAAGAAGCTGATTATGATTTTGGAGATAGACTTGAGAACAAAGCAGTATAATACTGTTGAAGATGAAGATATGATCAAGCTACTGGGGAGATATCTGAAAAATGCTGGAACCAATTTGCCCAAAACTTAAATCAATAAGGATGACTTAGATGATGACGAGCAGGAGAAAGATGATCAAAACCTTTTGGCTCAAATCCAAGCCAATCCTCTAAGGCAATTGGAAGCAAAGAAGGAGACAAGAAAAGGGATGCTAAGAGGAAGGGAAATGATGTCACGACTGAGAATTTTGTTACGTAATTAAGTAAATAAGTATGATTTATGTGCCGTGATTATAAATTATGTGATTAAGTGTTGATTAATTGTTTTTATTGTATATAAGTATCTGGGAGCGTAGATAGAAGCGTTGCAATTTAAAGAGTCAGCATATGAGTTAAGCTATGCTATCGGGCCGTCAAGTAGAACGGAACCCGTCCTAAAAAGGGATTAAAGTATTTAAAATGTGAATTATGTGTTAATATGTGAAATGAATGTTTAAGTAAAGTATTGTGTTCTAGTGATGTGTCGGTCGATAATGATATTGTGAAGCGTAATTGAAACGCTGAGCGTCGGGCCGTCAGGCAGAACGTGACCCGGTACGCGTAAAGAGGAATAATATTAAAAAGGGAAAATTTTATGATCAGACATGAGTTGTGATGTGTGAATATATGTGCTTGCTTGTCTGTATACGTGAATACGTGATCTGTTAATATTTTTATGGATATAAGGGAATTATTTGATTTAATTAAGGTTTATTTAACCTTTGTACATTTTTATAAAATTATCTGAGTAAGGTAAAGGCATGAGATTTGTTTTGTTATCTTCGAAATAGTCCTAGAGACTTTCTAAAAATGATAGACGAATTTATTTCATGATCGATGCATTTTAAAATGATTTTTATATGTTAAAATGCTATTATTAGCATAAATTTGTAAAAATCATATAAAATCAATCGTACACTCAAAAGTTTATTATGAGTAATGGTTGGAAAGCTAATTTCGAGATATACATCTTAAACTTGTCATTCACACTAATTTTCAAATTTTCAAAAGAGAAATATTTAATATTCCATTTCTATTTTATTAGAGTAAAAAGAAAGAGTAAATCAAACAAAGAAAAAGATTAGTGAATTACTAAACTACCCTTGCCCCTAATACAAATACAAGCTCACCCCCTTCTTTCTTTTTCTTTCCCGTGAGCACCCCTCTCTCCCTCTCTCTCGATCACTCTCTCTCGGCTCTCTCCCCATCTATCTTCTCTCTCTTGCATGCAACAACAAATACTCATCCAAATTCAAAGATTTCACCATCCATAGTTTCTATTTTCGATATACTACTCAAACACCATTTGTATGTAAGTGTCTATGTAGATTTCATAATTCAATCTCAATGGTTGTGTTCAAGGAAATATGATTTCTTGATATATGATCGTAAGAGAAGTTTAAAGCGATTTTATGGTTTAAAACTCAAGAGGAGACCCGTTATGGGCACTCTTAAGTTCGACCACCACCGGCTGCTAACTTGTCAAGAAATAGAAACCGTTGTTTAGATCCAAGGAGAGCCGGTGGACTTTCAAAGTGTGATTTTCCAAGTGCTATAGTATGATCTTTCTAAGATACTAATTGCATGTTTGATATTTGATGATTTCTTGAAGTGTTATTGGTAAATGAAGTGTTATGTTTAGAAGATTGTATGTAAGGTCTATTAGTAAGTGATCTTGGTGTTTAGATGATTAAAATGGTATGCATGTCATAAGAATCCATATGCATGTCCCTAAAAGTTATTGTATGTCAATATTTCAGGCTTCTTTTGGTTTTGAACCTTTGCTAGGTTCGAATTTTTATAAAATGAAGGGGAAAGGATGATTTTTATTGTGTGATAGTATGAATGGTAGAACTAAGTTGGTTTCAAGTGACTTGATTGGTTTTGTGCTAGAATTGGTTCGAATTTGTGAGTAAAAAGGAAAGGAGTAGTCATTTGCTTAAGGTGCTTAAGATTTAAGAATAAAAAAATCTTTGGTTTTGATTAAAAGAGTTTTTAGTTCGAATTTTTACTTTAAAAAAATGGGTTTTTGATTTCGATTCAAGCTTGTAAAGAGTTTTGGTTTGAGGGATTAATTTTGCTTCGAATTTCTTTGAAAAAGGTTTTTGTAATAACCCTAAAATTTTGAACTTTTTGTAACCCTTATGAATAGTGTTTTTGCAGATATTGCTGAATAAGAAAACTGTTCATGCCACACTATGTAGGGGTTCTTTTATGGATATTCTGAGATTTTATTTGTACTCTATATGATATATAAGTGTATGTAAAGATCGTCAGAATCCAAATTTGAACCTTTTGATTTTTTTCCCGAAAATCCACCGGGTATCGAAAGAATTGAGTATAAGGTAACAGGATAAAAAGGATTTAAATTCAAGGATTTTAATAGAGGATCATAAAAAGGAATATAATGTATTGAGAGAGGTTAAGGGAACCTAAGTAATAAGATCCCGGGTATAATCCCTCAAACGAGAAACGAGAACGAAAGATAAGCGAACCGTATAACAGATCAGAGGTCATTAGGCAAACAATTAGGAGTTAATCAAGGAGGTCAGGGATGATGAGGTCATCAAACCAATAAGAAGAGGGCAAGTAAGGGATGATGACATAACAAGGTGACATAAGCATGACATAAGGGGGAAGGAGGTGTGGTTGATTTAAAACCACACAAAGTTCATGGTTAAAAAAGTAATTAACCAAAATCAAGCTAAAAACAACCAACTAACAATCATTTCACCCAAAACAAAAATATCATTTCATTTTCTTCATCTTGCTCTCGGCTTTTCTTCTTTTCCAAAGAAAGAAAAATCAAAATCCTAGTTCCAAGCTTTATTAAATCACAAGGTAATTATCCAAGACTCCTTATGCATAGTTATGGATATCCTATAAGTTTGAGCTCCTAAATCATTCACAATCTCTTCCTAAAAATCATGGAAGAAGATGGTGAATAGTGTTTTTCAAGAACTAAATTTTTTGTTCTTGAAGTTTTGTTTAGATTAAGCTTGGATAAGGACTTTAAGGGTGATTCCAAGCCATTCTCTTGATTTTTCCACTCTCCAAGGAAGGTATAACCCCTCCAAACCCTAACTTTATTTGAGTAATTAGGTTTAGTTTTGTTGTTATAATTCATGAGAGGTTTGCTAGTTGTAAATGTAGAGATTAGTTGATTTTGTGAAGTTTTTGGAGTGGTAGTTCTTGGATTGTTGATTAATGAACTTAAGTGTAGTTAAATTCAAGTTTAAGAATAAGTATAAATTGTTAATTTTGAGTTGTTGGGGGCTGTTATGATGTAGTATGGATGGAGTTTTGATTGGGTTATGATTGTGGATTGATTGTGGGTTGAATTGGAGTGTTTTAAATTTGGGAAATCGCGTAAACATAGCCGTCGTAATGTCCGATTTACTTTAGGCTGTTTTGTTCTTAACATTAGGACCCGATAACTCCCTGCTAGGTTTTGACCATTGCCATGATTAGATATTTCATGTTACGAGCTTCGTTTTGATATGTGGTTCGTTTGATTCCGATGTACGGTTTAGGAGAAACGGCCGTTTTAAATAATGACATTTCGCGAACGAACCATTACCCCTCGCCTTAGTTTGAAACATAGGTTAACGACCTTAAATGACTAATTGGAGTATGAACAATTTATGTAAAGTGTAATAGGCAGTTGGTAAGACACTCGCGAAAGAATCGCCTTAAAACTTGTAATGGTTAATTTATTAAAAATGGTGGAGCTGAGGGTACTCGAGCGACTTAAGTGAATCGTTAAGCGCAAAGCGAGCGTTAGAGTCTAAATTGGTTAAAGTATAGATTTATAAGTGACTTTGGTTTAATTCCAACTTATATGTTGTTTATAGGTTACCAGACTCGTCCCAAGCCATTTGTAACCCCCAGTCGCTCAGACAAGTTTTCTACCCGCTATACTGTTGTTGTGATGTATATATGTATATGCATTGTCTTGTGATAAATGCATATTTGTTATTAGCAAAGTCTTGCGATATATTGTAGCATGTGATATGGTATATATGCATGCTTGGTTCGTAATCTTGATACATATATCTGTTGATTCAGTTGATAATACCCATGCTAGAAATAAGCGGTAATTTGCATATACCCATAGTAAAGGGGACCCCAAGGTGAACATATTTCTAAACCGGGAGTCGATGTTCCCGAGTATATTATATATATATATATTTATATATATATGGATATAGTTTTCAAAACTATTGATCGAATAAGGTTTATTCGATAACTTTATTTTATTTAATGAATATTATTTGAATATTCATTCGAGGACTTATGACTCTGTTTATTCTATTTAATGATTATTATTTGAATATTCATTTGAGGATGTATGACTCCGTTTATTTTATTTAATGAATATTATTTATAATATTCATTCGAGGTATTAAGACTCCGCTTATTATTTAATAATATCCTTTATTTTATTAAAGAATAATGTTTCGATAATCAAACTTATTTTCGATTATTCGAATAAAGATAGTACTTTCATATAAGTATATCTTTGGTTATTTAATATCCATTTCAAGTATGAGTTTTAAAACTTCTACTTCGATTATTTTTATAAGGATTATCTTTATGAGAATATTATTTAAATAATAATATTCAGATATTTCTAATATATCGAGACTGATTTATTTTAATAAATCAGCAGTACTCCAAACATTCTTAAAAATGTTTTCGAGTCTTCAAAATGATTTCTAAAAGTTAGGGCGGATCCCAAAACACATTCTTTTATATTTAAGATCCTCCTTTCGAAGGGGATTTAAATACCCGCTCAAAACCTGGGGGATCCGGCTCTGTGGTGTATTTTACATTCGCAACGTGGTTGCTGTTTTGAGAAAACAATTTGATTACTTGCCCAACGTTCGGGAAGTAAGTCCATCTAATTGAGTCGGCATAAGCGACAGGCCGGGGTACGGTCTATCAAAGTGTAAGTGGCTGGGTGGCAGTCCATCAACGCGTAAGAGGCCGGGTGGCGGTCCAGGACAAGGTCCTTATGTGGCCAGGGTGATGACCGGTGGGGGATTCATCCATCTACTAGTAGAAAAGGTTACTTATTGGTATCTTTGCCTGATCAGCAAGATATCGGGTTTATGCCAAAATTCTTTTCCTTTCCAAAATTCATTGGATGTTACAAACTCTGTTCATACTTTATATAACAGAGGTTCCAGGAAATGTTTAAGAGATATATATGTAGATATATATATCGGGACTAAATAAAGTATCTCGTAACTTTATTTCATTCAATAATATTTCAAAGATTGAATATATTCAAGTCTTAACTTGTGGTCTCATTTATGGGATGGCCTTTTGAACCCTATAATACTTTGAACAGTGGTAGTTCAAATAGCTTTATAAATGATATAAGTGTAGTGAAGTATTTGGTAACTTCATCCCTTGTTTTTGCTTATATCCAGTAAGTAATTATCTTACACCTGATAATGGTTTCCAGCAAGTTATCCATTTAGATACTTGCGTTATTGTTTACACTATATATTATCTTGCGAGCTGTAATGCTCACTCTTGCTTTATTTCTTCATCACACAACAACAGTTAGGAAAGATGGCCAGACTCCAGCAGACCCAGCGCAAGAGCGTGGGAAGCGCCCCGCGCCTTCCCGTTGAGATCATAGCTGCTATAGCTGCAGAGGTAGATCTATCTGTAGATCAGACCTTCTACTTTTGGGAATCAATTAGGTATAATTATAACTTGTGGCAGATAATGGCAATTAATTGTAAACTTATCAAGTAATCATTTTGGGTTGTAATAAATTTTAAATTGTGGATTCAAAGACTTGTACTTATTTCAATTTGATCTCTGAGACTATAACGGGTTGTGGTGTGTGTTAGTGTGGGGTCACAACATGAGGTTATTTATTGTTAATTAAGTGAAGTGATATTGTGGAAAGAAAGACCGTGACGACCCGGATCCCTGACCCCGGATTTGGGGGTGTTACAGAAATGGTATCAGAGCCAAGCGTTATAAACCTCAGAGATGATGCGGCGATATAATAATAAACTCACAAAGATAATAAGAACTCTTGCCAAGTTCATGGTCGGACTACTTAAAGTAGCGCTGACAGTTAAAACCCTTACGGGAACCCTTATAAGTATCATGATAGTAACTTAGCTCGTTTAATGTGTAGGCGCATGAGATAGAGGACCCTGAGATGTTCGAGCGTGAGCATGATGAGGCACTGCTAGATGTCGAGGATCAGGAGGAGCCTGAGATGGAGGAGGACCCCTCAGAGGAGTCAGAGACAGAAGTCATTGCTATTTCAGATGAGGAGGACCCGGATGAGGTCCCAGTAGCTGAGGAGCGTGTCGGAGCTATGGTAGTGTACACTGGTACCCCTTTACCCACACTCCCGGTGGTCAGAGCTCCTACCCCTCCACTACTATCTTGGATCCCCTATGAGGACAGATCAGAAACCCATACTTCCGAGCCTAGGCAGACCGAGGAGGCACCCCCAGCGGCTCCGGATTCACCACCTCTCGACCCTGCCCATAGGCAGTCTTTGTTAGCCCACGGCTATGTTCAGGATGTACTGAGGACCCGAGTGGCTGTTGCTGAGGCCCGGCTTGATGAGGCCAGGAGGGAGTTGGATGCGGAGAGGGCGGGTAGGCGTACCCGAGCTTATGAGAATAGGGCTGCTATACCCCGATCCTTGAGGAGGGAGCTGACGGGGATAAAGCTCACATCCCGAGCGAGACTCAGATCGCTCCAGGGGGACAGGCATGGTAGGATCTCCAGGCGGCAGGCCGACTATATCTTCCGTCGTGCGATGGAAAGGGTATGGGAGCTGACCCGCTCCGGTGTGTGATTCAGGACTGACGATGGGATAGTCTAGTTGTCTAGTTAGTCGAGGCCTTAGTAAGAGCCAATTTTCCGGGATAGTTGACTTGTATATAACATCCCTTTTTCTGACTAGACAGATAGACTATTGTGTATCACTTTTGGGACAGATGGCTGTTGCACTGTTGTACTTTTGACCAGATCAAACTATATATTTCTCACATTATGTATATATTTGTTTCCTTTCAGTTCAGTTCCTTAGTGACGAGATCACTGTTTTTATCATTATTATTACTGCACTTCTTATTAGAACTGTCATAAAATAATAGAATTGCGAGATACATTCTCCCCATTATAGAGCTGTACAAGGCACAATGCTGTGTATGATTGTGACCTAACGTTAAATTTCCCCAAATAATTATCAGTATCATGCCGCCAAGAAAGATTGGAACTAGAGCGAACCCTGGATCTGAGGACCAGGGAAGCCATAACCAGGACGATAGGAACCAGGAACACAGTGAAGAGGAAGACGAGGATTATGTTGAACAGGATGACTCCCTGTATGAAGAGGAGGAGGAGACATATGATGTTGAGGGATTTGAGATAGAGGCTGAGGAAGGAGAAACTGAGGTTGAGCAACCAATACCAAACCCAGGCATGGATCCCATGGGCCAGTTCATGCAACTACTAAGGCAGAACTTGGAACGTCAACCCTACCCACCCCCTCAAGGAAATAACAATGCTGTGTCAAACTCTTTCAGGGATTTTAAGTCCCTTAAGCCCCCTGAGTTCCACGGATCAGCCGACCCAGTTGAGGCAAGGGCATGGTTAAAGGAAATGGAGAAATCCTTTGAGATTCTGAGTATCGAAGAGGCACAGAAGACTGTATTTGCTACCTACCTTCTGAAAGGAGAGGCTAACTACTGGTGGGAGGCCAAGAAAAACATGGAGACAGATGCTATTATAACCTGGGAAAGATTCAGTCAGTTGTTTCTGGGAAAATATTTCCCGAGGTTTATGGAAAACCGGATGGAGCTCAAGTTCTTGGAGCTAAAGCAGAATAACTTATCTGTAGCAGAGTACGAAGCGAAATTTACTGAGTTATCAAGGTTTGTGCCGGAGTTTGTGAGCACCAAGGAAAAGAAAGCTAGGAGGTTTCAGCAGGGACTGAAACCATGGATTCAGAATAGGGTGGCAATCCTTGAGCTTACTGATTATACCACTCTGGTGTAAAAGGCAACAATTGTAGAAGCCGG